>NC_135418.1:11389024-11456524 GCF_051991245.1 Festucalex cinctus | reverse complement strand
TATATATATATATATATATAGGGCGGCACGGTAGTCGAGTGGTTAGCACGTCCGCTTCCCAGTTCTGAGGTCTCCGGTTCGAGTCCAGGCTCGGACCTTCCTGGGTGGAGTTTGCATGTTCTCCCCGTGCCCGCGTGGGTCTTCTCCGGGTACTCCGGTCTCCTCCCACATTCCAAAGACATGCATGGCAGGTTAATTGGGTGCTCCGAATTGTCCCTAGGTGTGCTTGTGAGTGTGAGTGTGAGTGTGGATGGTTGTGCCCTGCGATTGGTTGGCAACCATCCAGGGTGTCCCCCGCCTACTGCCCAGAGCCAGCTGAGATAGGCGCCAGCAGCCCCCGCGACCCTTGTGAGGAATAAGCGGTCAAGAAAATGGATGGATGGATGGATATATATATATATATATATATATATATATATATATATATATATATATATATATATAAAGCACTTTGTGCTGTACTGCTTGAAATGTGCTACATTATTATTATTATTATTATGAGTAAATCTGGGCGGCACAGTGAAGACTGGTTAGCACGTCCGCCTCCTAGTACTGAGGACTCGGGTTCGAGTCCAGGCTCCGGCTTTCCTGGGTGGAGTCTGCATGTTCTCCCCGTGCCTGTGTGGGTCTTCTCCCACATTCTAAAAACATGGCAGGTTAGTTGGGCGCTCCGAATTGTCCCTAGGTGTGCTTGTGAGTGTGGATGTTTGTTCGTCTCTGTGTGCCCTGTGATTGGCTGGCAACCATTTCAGGGTGGACCCCCGCTTACTGCTCGAAGCCAGCTGGGATAGGCTGCGGCACCCCCTGCGACCCTTGTGAGAAGCAAGCAGTTAAGAAAATAGATGGATAAATAATGTAAACTTTTTTTTTAATTAATCGTGTCAAAAGTTTAAATCAAAAATTGTGGTCTAAATGAAAAGATCTACATTTTTCACATTAATAACAATGTTTTTCAATTGAAATTGAAATTTGTTCATCTGTGATTAGTGCTTCAGTTGGGTTTTAACTCATTTGCTCCCAAAAATGTATAAATACGTTCTATCTTAAATATTACCATGCTCCCAAAGACGTATTTATACGTTTTTATGTTTTTTTTATGCTAGAGCATATAAAAGGCTTTGAGGCAGCCTCTGAACTGAAGAGAATGCTTCAAGCAATGGTAGTTGTTACAAAAATGGTCAGCTGGTGGCAGCAGAGTATAAGAGATCAACCAGGGCCGTGTTGCAACACCAGGAATGTGAATATTGATGAAACTTAGCTATATTCTATTGTGAATTGCTGCAAAACGGAAATGGATAGAAATATACTTTTTTTCTGATGAAAGAAGAGACTTGAATCTTTCTTTTGGTAGGCTCCATGTTTTGATAGCAATCGGACACAATATTCTGTGAGCCTCGCAAAATCAGTCAAAATCCATTCAATTCATGCAAGTTTAAAAAAAAAAAAAATGCTATATTGAGATATTAAGTCATGCTCATACGTTTACATACCACTTGCACTTTACAACTTTACAACTGCACATGTAAAAAGCTAAACATTGCTTAATGACAAAAAAATTCTATGAATCATCACCAAATTTCACATGTACATCTTTACTCATGGCCACTTCAAACCTTTGAAAATATCATAACAATTGCCACACTCTGTCGGATTTTATAGACATTCATCATAAGTTTACATGCTCTACGGGGGGATTCATGTAGCAAAAGTACTAGAGGTATCGATTTATGCTCAGTACTTGTACTGGTGGCAGTAAAAAAAAAAACATAGATGTGAAACTGTAGTTGGCCTGATGCGGTTGTTATCAAACACCAACAATATGTAAAATATTTTTTGATTTTTGCTTCAGCATTTGAAGTATTAGCAATCAGAACATTTCAAATTGCACATGTACTAATTATTGCTTTTATACCACCAGATCAAACGATGTTATCTTGCTATCTTTTGTACATGACACTATAGGCAAAAGTATTTGGTTTCGTGGCTTCTGCATATACAGATGAACATTTACAGTACATCCAGCGAACTGTCACTGAAGGTCAGTTTCTGGCCCCACAGTTGATGTTCACAAATTACACTAACAACTTTTTGATATGCATGTTTGTCTACAAATCACCATCATAAGATGTGGGCCAATAGTACACGGAAAATACAATCCAGTCAGACTGGACAGGGAAGGTTTTAAAAGAGTCAAGAGGCCCTCTTGATGGACAAAGTCAAACATCCTCCCAAGTAAAGAAGAGGAAAATCATTTTTTGATGTTGAAGTTTGTGTCGTTTGTCACCGCCGGCCATTTGCCGAGGCGCGAAATCACCCCCATGTGATCACTCCCAGCTGCAGAAATGCCAAAACGTCAACATTTCAAAACCTTGCCAACATTTAAGCGGAGTGTGACCAAAGATGTCCACAGTGGGAAAATTAGCTTGAAACATGCATGTAACGCCGCCCTCCCATGCTTCGTCCTAATTACCGCCATGCAAATCTGATTGGCCGTTCATGCCAGGAATTTCATAACCTTACAGCAAGCAGTATTAATGACTCCTGTAAGATCGGTGTTGTATTTAATATGCAAAAGGCATCAGGGCCATTACCAGCCTTGTGTTTCAGCTTCAGCGGTAATCAAATCTAAACGTTGACAACAACACATTCCCTAATCAATATGGCATGGGAGGGATCCTTTGATGGTGAAATTTTAATCTGTCTCCCCTCGTGTGTGTCAATATCTTGTTAGTGTCCCTCCCGAGCAACTCTATTAATTTTTTTCTAATATGCTCATTGGCTCTCCTTTTTCAAAGCCCATCTTTTGTGTTGCACTTGTGGGATCAAATTATCCTATTTTAGTATTTATTACACACATGCTGCCAAATGTGTGATGGGCATACAGAGAAGTTGCGTTAAGAGTTTTAGTGTGGCCATAAGAAACTATGCAAGCAGGTCATGGCAGCTCGGAGGTGTCAAGGGTCCTTTAGTCAGATTGAGACAAACACTGCCACTTACTCGCCATCGGCGGCCATCTTATGTTTACACTCACTAAGGCCACCTAACTTGAATACCTTGATTTCGCCACAGCATTTTCACATCATTTTCTGCCTCTACAGCAAGAATGTCACCATGTATGACAAACAGTTGTATCAATAAGTCTATGAGAAGTGCTACATGTACATTTCATTGATAAGAAAATGGTACACTATCTCTCCAATTGCTACTCATATTCGTCTGCATCATGTTGTCAGAACAATCAACAATCAAGTCAAATCAGGAAAAAATTGACTGCTAAATCTAAACCTAACCTCTGTGAGCCACAATTCACGATATTTACATAATATAATGTGAAGTTCGCTCTTTGCGAGGCTCTCATTACTCCATAGCCAAGCCATTAGATTAAGTGGAGTCAAATCCAATCACAGCACAAGGTTGTTGAGAGAGTGCAAATATGTACTACCTGAAGAGAGAGAATGTTGATGTGCTGTTGCAATTTCACTCACAAAAGAAGTGGGACTTACACCTCAAGTGTGATCCAGAGAGGTTGAAGAGTGAGAAAGGAGGAAGTGAAGTGAGAGATACGGATAGGATGATCGATAGCGTTAAAACCGGGCCTTCACTTCATCAGTGGAGCAACACTGACCTCTTCTGGCCACTCTGCGTCATTCTTCTTCTGGCGAGAGAGAAGTTCAACTCACTGCCAGTGGCTTTCAAATGGCTTTCTTAAATCATTCGCCATGTGAGTGAGAGGGAATATAAATCAAACACGCTGAGGACTAGAAATAATGAGAAAAAAGAAACACAAAGCGCCGTGCCAATTACTGGCTCTGGTTCTACATTGCTCTTGTAAAAATGTAATCAATCACTTGAACCACCTGCAATGTAGTGTACAGTTTAACACCCCACTGCCGAAGCCATTGAGTAAGGTCACCAAAGAAGAGGTCACACTGTTCTTAATGAAGTCGCTTCAGAGCACAACTTGGAAATGCGGAGAGAAATGACAGCAGGAGTTTACTCATTCATATCCATAAAAGACATTTGTCTTTCATTTCAGGACCCCCCCGGAGGAACTCCATTCTCCTCGAAAACCTTTCAGACAGGCACTGGGGATGCCACCCCACGCTAAGAACTGTGCCCCAGGGATCCGAGCAGGCCGAGGCGAGCTTATTAATATCTGCCGGCGGGCAGCACGTGCAACGAAAGCAGGTGCAGACCATGCCAAAAAAGTGCGTGCAAGTGTATGAAAATCATACATGCATGACAATTCACAGATTGTGAATGTTTGCTTGCAAACATAAGCAAGGAAATGACTTGAAATGAGTTGACTAAATGGTGACTCAATTAGGGACCCCCAATACACAGAGGAGTTGACACTATTTGAGATTGTCTAAATTCATTGTAAATAACACCATGCAGGCTTCCAATTGTTATGAAAGAATATTCAAATCATAATTAAAATTTGGCTCACAGCTGCTGTAATAATAAACAGCAGGAGGTCAAATGGAAGTTGATGCTAATGAATCTTTAACAAGATGCGAGGCCAATGTTAAGACTTTACACATGAGATCTGATCAGCCGGATCGGATTTGCATGATGTACAATTGGTGTCATAATTTGCCGATCGATCAATGGCAAATTGATCGGCTCTGCAAAGTAAGAACAGGGACATTCTGTGCTAACATTGTTAATGATCCGAGGGTTTCTCAGGATGCAGTTGAATTTTTTGTTCCCTCAATATTTTTAAATCCTTTTTTTGGGGGGGGTCAGGTTCACCTTCATTTTCAGTGAATTGAATGTTTATCAGAAATTTTGAGGATAATTTTTGTTATGTCTTAATTATTTTTTTTTCTGTTGTGAATGCACATATTCCTCCACATATTGACTTGCTTCACAGGCATATTAGATTCCCCTTCATCTGACAATTAGTGTAGATTTTAAACATAGAAGGGCCAAAACATCCCTCATGAAAATTAAATTGCACTAAAAAACTATCCATGAGAGGGCGCTAGAACTACAAAAATGGAAATCAACCTGACTTTTTAACAGATGTGTTGCATTTAAATATCGTGAACATGACGATATTTAAATATTGTGGCAGGTTTATTATCATGATATCACGATATCGCGCTTAGCGTTAAATCCCTATTTCCTCATAAATGAAACTTACTTCTTAATTATATTTTTATTCACCAACAAGGATTGGAGACATGTTTGAATGTGTCTTTGTTCACGTGACAGCGTGCATCACATATTACTACTAACCAAGGGCTGGCCAAAAGGCAACACTGATTCGTAGTTTAATGTCGGTGACCCCCAGTTTGTAACTGCAATCAAAGATGATGACAAATCCAAACAGCGATCAGAGACTATTCCATGTGCGTGTTTGTGTGTGTTGATGTCTCGCAGTCATCCTCTGCTGTGGCTAAATGATGTCCTGGCATGCATGATGTTGCAGTGCAGTCATTCATAGTTGCTGGCGTGAGTTAATGGCCTTGGCGCCCCACGTACACGGTTAAGTGATACACCCAGCTGGCTTAATGGTGCCCGCAGACCGGATCCAACAGATGCCACTCACTTGCGTTGGCCAAAGTCACCCAGCAATCAGATGTCTAAGCACCTCCAAATTGCAACAAGTCAGCAAGGAGAGATGTGAACGCTCCTCTGGGTCACACGGGCACCACAGTGGCCACCTTTTGCTCTGACTGGCCTTTTTCTGTTCTTCCCAAGTCAATCATTTTTCTACCCTGCCCTCTAACTGGGAAACACTGGTGTGTGGGGGTGTACATGGGCTTGTGTGTGTGTCTGGTGCATATGTCATGATTGACATATTGAGGTAATAAAAAGCTCCATCCGTAGGGACGGTTGTGGCTCATCTAATTAAACACCTCCGATGCGACCTTATTGCAGGCATCGCCATAGAGTCAGCTGCCCGGGCCCTGCAACAACTTCTGCTTTTTTTTTGCCTGCCAGAATCACAGAAACAAGAGAAAGGGGGAGAATATGGAAAGAAGGAGGAGTTGCAAGGTCATTGTTTCAGAAACACCATTATATTGTTGTGTACAGAGAAAATTTACTTGCATGCAACTAGAGGTATTAAAATGCAGCACACAGTGTTGGTGATTTACAACAGTTACTATGACGATCAGAGAACAAAGCAGTCTTGATGGGCTCATTTGGAAAGGAGGTCGTTTGTGAATGTCACAAGTAGCAAATGACCAATTCTGACTAAATGAAACTACAATTTCAAATATATATAACTAAAGCTGGGCGGCACGGTAGTCGAGTGGTTAGCACGTCCGCTTCCCAGTTCTGAGGTCTCCGGTTCGAGTCCAGGCTCGGACCTTCCTGGGTGGAGTTTGCATGTTCTCCCCGTGCCCACGTGGGTCTTCTCCGGGTACTCCGGTCTCCTCCCACATTCCAAAGACATGCATGGCAGGTTAATTGGGCGCTCCGAATTGTCCCTAGGTGTGCTTGTGAGTGTGGATGGTTGTTCGTCTCTGTGTGCCCTGCGATTGGCTGGCAACCAGTCCAGGGTGTCCCCCGCCTACTGCCCAGAGCCAGCTGAGATAGGCGCCAGCACCCCCCGCGACCCTTGTGAGGAATAAGCGGTCAAGAAAATGGATGGATGGATGGATAACTAAAGCTGAAACTTTGCACTTTGGAAAATATTCGTCGTTGTTGCATTTAATTTATGACCGAAAATGTCAGAATTTTATTTTTATGCCTTATAAAAATGTGTGGACTACTTTGCCTCCTTTGTTTACATTTATTTTATATTGCAGCGCTGCTGGGTTCATTTGTGACATTCTGTTGAATGTTACTTCAACAGAAGTAACACTCTAGTTAGCCGTTCTTGTGACATGGTAGACCTTAAATAGTTTTTTATTAGTTTAAGCTTGGAAAAGCATCTCTCAGCTGATGCTACAGTCATTTCGGTTGCGAGTGAGGCTTTATGGTTTTCATAACAATAGCAAGAGTTCTGCGCCGTGCTCTACTTGTTTTGTTTACATTTCAGTAGCATCACTATTCAAGCTACTTCCGTGTTTACAGAGAGCTAGCAAAGTAGCGCTCAGAGACGCTTCATTCCCCGGATGTTGTAAACATAATGCAAAGACGTTACGCAACTTTTACCGTCAACGCCGTGCTCGCGACACATGCAACTGGAGACAGTTAGCAGAAGCCGGTGCCGTACATCTCGGTATTTCCCATGGCTATCGAGTCCTCTCGGTGCACTTGTATGTCCCGGGCCGGCGTTGGTACTGCGCGCGAGCCAAAAAGAATAACTTCCGTGACGATCCAATGCATGGATTCAAACGACACAGATATGTCCCACAGCCAACACACCAGCTATGCTAAAAGCACACTGCAAGTATCTCATTTCTCAGTTTGTGGCTCCCTGTCAATGTACACAACTAGCATGAGCAGCAGATAGGAGAACTGAGACGTGCCCGCGATTACGTCATCAAACTCAAAATGAACGACAGCCCAAAAAACAAAATATAAACAGTAGTGATTCTGTGGTCATCATCGTGTCTCAGATAAAAAAAAAAAAAAAAAGATGTCATACATTAACCAAAAATGAATGTGATGGCAAAAGAAAAACAAAAATTGTTAAAAACAAAAATTGTTGATTAAAAAGGGAAATTAACTTTTGGAAATATTTTTGCATATATTAAGTGGTTAAAATGTGTTTGATCGAATTATTGTTCCATAATGTGGCTTCATATTTCTTTTGGCTGGACGGTAGGTTTATTTCATGTCTTAAATTTATGTTTCTGAAATACTTCACAATGTGCACATATTCTGTTTAATTGTGTTGGTGTCTGTCTAAAGGTTAAATATTTATATTTAACATTAAATTATCAACCTTTTGTTTTCCTGATCCTTATTTTGAAGAGAGAAAAAAACACACACAAAAAAACAATTATAACTGTCAATAACTACTAATAAATATTTAAACTGATACATTTTTCAGTCATATCGCCCAGCCCTTTGTTGCGGTATATTTAAATAATTGATTAAAAATATAAAAATATAGAAGACATATTTGTTGTTGTTCACATTTGTAGATACTGTCAAAATTTGTGGTGTTTCAGCTGCTGAAAGTAACTAAAAAAGTAACTTTTAATCTAACTTAGTTGCTTTTAAAATCAAGTAATCAGAAACGCAATTTAGTTACTTTTAAAACCAAGTAATCAGTAAAGTAACTAAGTTACTTTTTCAAGGTAACTGTGGCAACACTGTATATATGTATCTGGCGTGAGTGTCAGCAGGACAAGCGAGTCAGCACCTGTCCCTCTCAGCTGTCTCATCCTCCATATGCTAGCTATTAAAATGAGACACATGGACAGCAGTCTGGCACACCTAAGTGACCCTCGTCACATTTGTTAACAAAACCTTAAAGAGGGCGAGTATGACACGGGGCGAGAGGAGACAGTCATTGGGGACAAGAAAGAGAAGGAGCAGCTTCATTTCCATCCACTGAAAGCTCACTTGTCGTATTTCCACGGGAACCAACTCAGTCACATCCAGTCGTTGAAAATGTTCATTTTGGCAGTGCGATAAAATATGGACAAGAAGCTGAGTTGAGATGATTTGCTTTATATAGTGTGAGTGGCGATGTGTTTGTGATCAATGGGATTGAAAACTTTTTTAATGACAAAAGATAACATTTATTTCTGATATTTATCATTGTGGAATGCTCATATCACTGAGATGAAGACGAGACAAATATGCACTGACGGCATGCAAATTTAACGTGCGTTTGATTGATCTGAACAAGTCTTTGACTGGCGTGTGACATCCGTATTTTCTCTATCAGAAGTCTTTCAGTTCAAAAATGTCACTTATGTCAAAATGTAAATTGTGTTTAAGATACAGACGTGAAATGTTGGAAAGTCATCTGTTTTGATCTAACAAGCTGTAACGTCAGTCATGATTACGAAAACTGTCTAAAACTTGTTTGTAGTGAAGAAAACTGCCCACTTTCACCAACTGTATCTGCTCTGTGAAATTGAGCAGTAACCACGCCAGGTAGCTCGTTTCATTAAACTATATTTTAATAAACTTTAAATACATTTTAGCTCTCATTCCTCTGTTTTTAAAATCTGTTCCTACTACATTTGCAATTTGTGTTGTTTGTGAAGTTGAAGTGAGATGGAAAATCAATTGAACATTTATTATCAACAACCATTGAATAAACGTGGCCATATCCAAACCATTTGGAATGTCCTGAACAAAATAGAACCTACAGGTACATGAAATAACAAATCTAAAAAAATAAAAATAAATAAAAAAAAAAACAATAAAAAAAACCTTAACCACATTTGACTGGCATAATTAGTGTCTCTGTGCTGTCTTTTAGTCCAGCCTTTTCCGCCTCTTCTTCAATTTGTTGGTGCTACATGCTACGCAGGGGCTTGTCTTTCCATGACAGCCCATCTGACTCCTTCTCCTTTACTGAGCTTCTGTTCCCTGAATATATATGTATATGGTTTATCAAGAAAACTTTGAATTTTATTGTATTTTATTATTTTTTTTTTAATACTGGTTGTATTGAAGCCATCTTATGACAGTTTGCGTAATCTATTTGTCGAGACGCCATGACAGCTAATGGGCACAGCCATGTTGGCCTGGAGCTGTAATGTAGCAGCATTGAAAGCCATTTTGGCCAAGCCGTCTTCCCAATTCAACACGGCATTTTCTTGGTCATATTCTGACGAATTTGAATCTGAGTATCTGAATACTAATACGATCTTATTCTGTTTTTTCTCTCATTTGGCAAGAGAGCAGAGAGTGAAAGATGAAGAATGGCGGAGAAAAATAAAGGGATTAAAAAAAGAAGAAAGACAAAGGAGAGGACTCATACAGTGCAGCGAATGAACAGGCCCGAGGCGTCAAA
This sequence comes from Festucalex cinctus, assembly GCF_051991245.1. NCBI lineage: Eukaryota > Metazoa > Chordata > Actinopteri > Syngnathiformes > Syngnathidae > Festucalex > Festucalex cinctus. The sequence goes on along the minus strand of NC_135418.1, from coordinate 11,446,641 downwards.
CCCACTGAGCCAGTGTCTCACCTTACTTCAGGACTCTTGGAGAGGAAGTAAATGATGAGAGGGGGCATAATATTGTACTGCACCTCTGGGAGCATGGAGGCATGCGGTGGCCCAGATTGCTGGCAAAATCTGACCTCAGCACGGCGGGAGTGAGACTCAGTGAATTACCATGTCAGCTGCCCGATGCCCGTCATGCCAGACCCCACGCATACACATAATAAACACACTCCATCACCTCGCTCGGCCCACTCACACTGCCCAAAGATAGCATATTAATTATAGATGTATGTTAAATTACTTTCATTACCTCCACTGCTCAGTGGTTGGGACAGTGACAGGGATGATGGATGGACAAGGGTTTGCTAGCCTCCCTCCCACAAGTAAGAAACCTTCTCAATTACTTTCACAAATCCTTCCCAAAACCTTTTGTTCTTTATTATGTGTCAAATGTTAACTGTAGCAACACTCGAACCATTTGATGAGGAAAAGATCAGCATTTCCAAAACTGGCAGTATGCGTGGAAGTCAGTTATAAAAATCGCTTTCACACACTGTATCATGCAAGACCTTAACAATAAAAATAGGTGTGTTATTGCTTTTTCTTTGGCTTTTTTTTTTTTTTTTTTTAGGAGCCCCTAATGTGACATGGTAGGAAAAAAAAAACAACTTTGCGTTCCCTCGCAAAACATCTTTGCGTTCCCTCGCAATAATTCCCTCGATAATAATAAAGAATAAATATTTTGTTTTTCTGTCAATGACCCATTGTTTATATAGGTCATACTACTGGAGACAAATTCCCTGTGTTTTTTACATACGTGTACTTGATTGACCAATAACGCTGATTTTGAATCCCCAAAACGCCCAAATAATACTTTGTATCACATGTAGGCCGATACATACAGTAATGAGCGTGTGCGCTATAAATAGTTGGGTCAAAAATAACTTAATTATGGGTCAAAAATGGATGAATCCTCTACTTGGGTTCATTTGACCCAACTTTGAGTCAAAAATTGAGTCATTTTGTGTAAAACAACCCAGAAAATTGGTTCCGATCATCTACTTGGGTCAATTTGACCCAAATTTCTAGCTTGATTTATACCAAAAAAAAAAAAAAAAAAAATCTCTAAAATGGCTAATTTCGTCGCCCTGCCAAAGCTGCCATCTGTCCTTGAGTCTGCGACTTGAGACTTTTTTTTTTCACTCACTCACTCACTCACTCACTCACTCACTCACTCACTCACTCACTCACTCACTCACTCACTCACTCACTCACTCACTCACTCACTCACTCACAGAAGCTTACGTGTGTGAATGAGTGAGTGAAGACAACAAAATCCGTGCGTGATTTCAAATTGCCGCGGGAGTGACGTCACACCGCCGACACGTTCACCCGGCCCCGTTTGCGACACGCCACCCCCCGCTCTGCGATTAGCTGGAGGGGTGTAAACACTGTCTTTCCACAGAAACGTCTCGCTGTTTACAAAACAAACACAAAATGGCAAAATACAGGCTTGGGGGGTTAGGATGAAATCGCCACCAAAGATTAACATAAACACAGATGTGTAGACTGAGAGAAAGTTAAAGTGTGTGCATCCTGTATTTAAAGTATCCTGTATTTAAGTGCATTTTCCTGAGTGAATCCAGCAGACTGCGCCTTTAACATTAATATCAGTCCAAATCCCATAGGATTGCTTTTGGTGTAATTGAAATGTTTTATATGCATTGTCCGCCTCACAGTTCTGAGGACTCGGGTTCGAGTCCAGGCTCCGGCCTTCCTGGGTGGAGTTTGCATGTTCTCCCCGTGCCTGCATGGGTCTTCTCCGGGTACTCCGGTCTCCTCCCACATTCTTCTTTATTGCGTGAGTGTGGGTGGGGGTGTGCGTGTGCGCGTGTCACACAAAGTCACGCAATAAACTAGCCTTTAAAATTTGGACTTGGATTAGCCCTCATTTGGACGTCAAACAAAGACATCATCTGGCGTCACAGTCTGCACCTTCAGCAGACCGAGATTGGACGTCCAAAAATGACCTTGAAAAGACGTGTTTTTGCGCAGTGGGAATTTGTCCCAACATTATAGATTGATTTGTTTAAAAAAAAAAAAAAAGTGCATCATTTTGTAGGCTATACAACAACCCAATATAGTTGGGAGATCCTCTGCTTGGGTTAATTTGACCCAACTTTGTGTTAAAACTCGGGTCATTTTGTACAAAACAACCCAGAAAATTGATTCAAATTGACCCATAAAGTGGATCGGTCCATTTTTGATCCATAGTTGGGTTACTTTTGACCCACCTGTTTTTTAGTGTGTCAAAAGTGAACCGTCAATTCCTGACATAGGGGAAAAAAAAGTTTTTTGCTGAAACCAATGTGACAATTAAGACACAAACACACGGCTTTTTTTGTACGTATGTGTTATCACTCAGCGCAACAAGCACGCAAAAGTATCAAATCTTGACTTCAACCCCAAAGCGCCTGCGCATGCGTCACCGTGTGCCTCCGTCACAATGTTCTGTATCCCATCGAGAGGAAGCATTACATCGGCGCGCCTTGTGCTTGCTCAACACTCGAAGCCTATCTAATCTTTGTTGCTCTCCGAATCTTCAATTTCTTCTCCTGATAGATGCCAGTGCTCTTTGAGCCCTGTGGGAGCACATTCTTCTCTCGCTGCTTGTCTCGGACTGGCCGCTCGAGTGAAGACCCCTCCCGATTCATCAGGTCAGCCAGCAATTGTAAACAAGCCAGATTTGATTCTTGGAGATGCAAAGGTCAGGAGAAAGGCAGATCATCAACATCTAGATGTGGTCTCACATCTCACAACACAGTTTGGCTGCTTGAAGTTTATTTTAAAGGGGAATTCAATTCAACAAAGTATTTGCAACAAGATGTTGTATGTGCCACCACTAGCTTAAACACAGCATTCTGATTGATTAATACTGATTAATATTTTAGGTTACTAATGGTAGTCATCATATCTTCCGCTCCGTGAAACACTTAGCAGTACAGCATGGCTCTTTAATGTATTTGCATAACAGGCCTAGTAAATGTCATAAATTTTAATGAACATAGCCAATATGCAGCTGAAACACCTTCAACGTCACATTTTAATAAAACTTTACAGTCATTATTGCCTTTAAATGAGTTTTGGGGTGGAGGTGATTAGAGGTGTGCAAAATTTCCGATTCTTAGATTATTCACGATTCGGCCGTGCAACAATCGAGAACGATTCACAAACGTCCAAATTCCGATTATATAAATATGCCAAGGGAAGCGAAACGAGCGAAAAGTACGCGGAACTGAAACGCAGTAGCGCGCGCGGTCTTCGGGACGCTTTTTGGGACGGACCGAGAGTACACATCCACAACTCACGCCTCGACATTCAAAACAACAACAAGCATGGCTGAGCTGACCAACCCACCTCTTCGTGAGATCAGACCTGCTCCGAAAAGGCAAACAACTTGAGGCGGAAGTATCAGCTAGCTGGCTGCAGTGCGTCGGTTAGCGTTCTACAGGGCGCCGCGCAGTGATACGAACGAACGAACAAAAAAGTAGTGGCTGGTGGTAATGGCGTCTGACTTTATTCAGAAAAGAGTATTGTGATGGAAATGTATCACGCTTTTGAAAACAAATAGTTTTTAGAAGAAAAACGCTTTATTTCCGAGACCCCCAGCCAGCTTGCTGGACTATTTTCTTTTTTATTTTCTTCTCGTCCAACGTCGAACCAGAACTGGTGTCACCGAACGCTGTCAGAAAGAAGTCAGTGCTGATCGCACACACGGGAGGTGAGGATCAAATTGAGATTCATGTTAAAAAAGCCGAACGATCCCATTAATGTTTACACGTTCATGTTTACACAAGTTAAAAAGCAGAAAAGCACTTGAGGGTTTTTTTTTTTTTTTTGTACCTCTGAGAAACTTTAATGTTTACATGTTCATCTTTACACAACTTAAAAAGCAGGAAAGCACTTCTTTTTTTTTTTTAGGCATTTGTATTGAAGTAGTAGTTCACATTGTCTTTCATTTATACCTCAATGCACTTTTGAGTGGATAAAAATAATATATTTTTGCTCAATGCTATGTTTTATTCTGTTGAAGACTGAATATACTTAAAAGCTGTTGTTACAGAATGAGGACTTGAGTATTTTATTTACTGTTTTGAACTGTTAACTTGATACTGAAATAGTAGTTTATGTAGGCCTGAGAGGACTTTTGTACTATTTTTGTAACTAATGTACGAAACATTAAAAGCACAAAAATACATTGTTTTTTTTCTGCTGCCTGGGGGGGAAATCAATAATCGTTTTATAATCGAATCGTAGCCTCTGAATCGTAATCGCAATCGAATCGTGAGGTGCCCCAAGATTCCCACCTCTAGAGGTGATGCAGCACACACATTTGTCGTTGTGCTTTTCAGTTATTTTCTGTTTCTATACTTCTACTCGAGTAATGAATGTGAATATTTTTGACATCTTTGATTGCGTTTGTGGAATAGTTAAGCAGTAAAATCCACCCATTTTTATCCATTTCAAGGGGCAGCCATTTTGCCACTAGCTGTCAACTGAAAATGACATCACAGTTGTTCAGGTAGACAACCAATCACGTCATAGAAAACAGGTGAGCTGTGATTGGTATTCGGAAGTCGGTTTTATCCCAGTTGTTTTTTTCCAGTTCGAGGCAAAATTAAACAAATAAAATGGTGGATAATGATGAATTGCTTTTTATTTTAGCCCTCAAAACACATTTTGACCTCCACCAAACTTACTTTCTCGCAATTTTTCTTTATTGTATTTATCTTGTTTCATAAGCATTTCAAGCAGTTCAGTAGTTGACCGTATAATTTAATGCCAGGAGATAGCGGTATACTGTCACTGTCTGTTGTGTTACGTGACGTTACGTCAAATATTTATAAATGACGAAAGCTATCTACTTTTATACTCGAGTAAATTGTGTTTTACCATTCACGGTCTGTGATTCCAAAGGGATCGCCAATTGGAGAGTGACGTCACATTGTAGTCGGTCGGTGAAGTTGGGGTGCCCCCGCAGCCCCCCCCCCACGGTTCTTAAGTGGGATTTCCAAGTTCAAGGGCGCGTTCCCGTACACACTTTCTGGTTTGAAGCCGGGAATGTCCAACTTCCCACTTTCCTCGAATGCAGCATAAGGGCCAGGGGTGTGCATACTTATGCAACCATATTATCTCTCTCAGTTGTTTTTTACTTCAAGATTTTTATGTTGTACAGGGCCAAACTAATCGCGGATCTCTTCCCCCCCACCCCCAAGATTCACCTTAGTTTTATTATCACAAAAACCTGGCACAGTGTGTAGACTTTATGTCCACTGTACATAATATAAGTGGAAACCGCTGTACTTTAGTGGGCCGCTAATATGCTGACGTGTGTGAGGCTCAACACAGCTTGGCGCACCAGCCCAAACCATCCAGGCCTTGCTTCATTAGCTGCTCATGCCCTTAAGCTGCTGACATTTCCAAAATTGTTCCCAAGCCTCATAATTATGAAAAATTGGGCAAAGTCACTCGCACTGCAAAGCTGGCGTTGATTTGAAGGCATTTTCATATACGACACCCTTTGAAGATATGAACGTGGCTTCGTCTGGCGCGATATAATGATGAGTGATAAGGAAAAACCAGGTCCAATATTCTTCGACGTTTCTTCAAGAGAATCATCAACATGGACAAACAGTTTCAGATGCAATCATTTGATATATGAAACACACAATGTCTGTAAAGATTGATTTTAATGTTGCCATTTTGCAACCCAGTAGATGCATTCAGTCAAATCCTTTTGGACGTACTGAAAGGAATAATTCAGTCTGGTCATGAACATAAAAACAGTTACGTGGTGATTAAATGGCTAGGTAATACAGAGGAATGTATTTGGCCAAGGAAAAGTACCATTAGTCATCTTCAAGCATAATCACACAACATGACTACACAATACGCCATCTCCTGTCAGTTTTAAGTCATCTCAGACAAATATTTCACATTCATCTTGATCTGCTCACATTTTTGTACCACCCAAGAAGGACTGACAATATAAGATCATATCCAAAATAAACATGTAAAGCAATGTAGACAACAGTTGTTGACGACCTAGCCATTTCTTATTATAATGTACAGTATACAAAACGACGATCCAGTGATGTTAAAAGTACAAAAAACTATTTATCCAACGATCATTCATCACTGTGGCAATGTCAAAAAGACATGCATTTAAACGTGTAGCTTGTAACAAAATAGCTTAGTTAGCAAATGCCGGCTGAGTTGTTAGGAACATTCTACACTTTTAACAACCAAAGGTTGACGTGTATTGCTCAAGACTGTTAAAAACACGTCATCAAGAGTATGTGTGTTTTTTGGATTAAACTTGTGTTGTACTGATCACAACTTCCAGCAGTTACAGTTGATCGATAGAACCAGATAGTACTTTTTAGCAGTATAAAGGAGCGGCACACATACAGTAGGTGAAAGGTAAAAACAAGATAAGTTTGACCTATGAGCTGTTTCAAGTTATTCAACCGAAGCAGTACATTGGTCTACAAACGTTGTTTTTTTTGTGTGTTTGTTTTTTCCTAGGCTTACTGAGCCTAGTACTGTAATAATGAGGTACAGTATTACATTTAAACATGTCTCAATTCACATCCCTGCTGTCTTTTACTTGTTCAATTTTTATTATTATTAATATGAAATATTATTATAATTCTAGATTGAAAAATCATTTAAAAAAATTGGGGAATGTAAACGTAATTGAAACAACATTATGGCTGCCTACCGGTTGCACAACAGTGCAGTGGTATTGGCAAATGGGTTACAAGTGTAAACATTTGACCACAACAATGGCTTCACGGAAGCACACACATGGCCTGGTACCTGCAGCTAATTAAAACAATTGGTAAGATTCATAACATTTTCGCTTGTCTGACTCAATGGCCAAATGGCTTCACAGGTGTGAAGTACACATCCTCTTGTGCATCAGAGAGACACACCAGAGAAATTAAAAATGAATTGGAATTAATGACATCCTTCAACACATCGCTGGCTCACTCCCATCTTTGCGCTCAGACTCGTTTGTGCCAAAACTGTGATTAAGTGTGTTTAGCATCTCAGCTTGGTCCTGTCCTGCTTTGTTATTTGGGTTTGGTTGTGCACCCCTCTTTTTTTCCAGCATGTGATAGTTGTAAATGTTCATGACGAACAGGAAAATTCCGCCAGAGACAATCACGGCGCCACACAGGAAGAAGAGGTACTTGTAGTCGCCAAATTTATCCACCAGCGACCCTGTAAGGAGATAAGAACAAACACACAAGCATCACAACACATATCTACCTGTATGAATTCATCAATGTATGTGGCTGTACATGTACATATGTGTTTTTGAGAAAAGGAGAGAGAGACAAACAGAGCAAGGTTCAAATTGAGAGGCGCCACATTGGAAAATGCCCACGGACCATTACATTCCTCCTGGCAAATCCTGCGTCTCCGAGAAGGCAATTTTGTCAGCTGCCAGCAAAACGAATCAGAAGAGAGGCCCTAACGATCAAGGCCAAGTCTGCTTGGAAAAGGACAAATGTGCTTTGGATTAGATTGAAGCCTCCAGATGTCCACAACTCCCCCACCTTCAGACATGGATCAATCGGTGGGTGTTTATCGCGCTCACTTTCAATGTGGTCTATTGCGCTTTCCATGTCACCACATTGCAATCTTTCATTATTTCTAATAGATTATTGGCCATGGATTTCGTAACCTGACAATAAGCCAGATTGATATTGCGCTTCACTCAAGGTAGTTCTCCGCAATATCCAACTAGTATCGCTCCACTGTAATTTGCTCGGGAAAGGCGGGACATTCTGTATGAATGATTCAAGCTGATTGGACGATGCGGCATTGTACAGGTTTGTTTTGACCAATCACAGCCACAGATGAAAATGTCTTCATTCTTGTCGAAGGGTGGAAGCGCCTCTCGCTGTTCAACAACAAAGAAACGGTGAGTAATTCTGCAAGAACAGAATTAATTGCAACGTCCATTCGTCCATGTTAGATTTGTTAGCCCCGAAGTCGGCGCTGGCTTCCTGGATTCGTCACAATTGCATGTCCCGCCCCAAACACAATGTCGCTCTGTGATTGGTCCGAACCACTGTGGAAATCAACGGATTTGGTACAAGATGTATTCTCCGGAGTTTGTGAACTCACAAATACCGCGAAAATTCATCTTGCGAGAGCAAGGTTAAGGATTTCTGTCATTTAATTACAAAGTACAGTAGGGCAAAAAAATATATATCTGGCCAAAATCCAATCGGAAGCCTATGGAAAGCATTTTTGCCATCCAGCATAATAAAAGTACCATTTGGGTACTGCAAATATTACTATTTTCATTTTATGTATTTTTTAAACAAACAAACAAACAAACAAATAAATATTAATAATACTAATGATGACAATGATGACAATAATAATACTGCAATACTAATAGTATATCTTCCTATAAAACTTTGAATCTGGAGCACCTTCAACCATCACAAGGGAGGTTGTGCCACCTGATTGATAACTGTCATATGGTGGATGTACGCAAATGACCATCCTCATTAAAACGAGCTTTGTTTGGCAAAGCATTAATGGGGTCCATCTGGCATAGTCACCTTTTGTAATATACTCCAGTTTAAATATGGCACAGGTTACACTGACTTACAAGACTGAATGGAGCATCATTAAACAGCCAAAGCTAATTAAACAGACTTACCTCACTTATATCTAATTGGATTGACCCAAAGGTTTGGGGGAAGTGTTACAAGAAGAGATGTCATGATTGTGCCCACTGGAGGAAAATGCAAGATCTGCAGGGAGGCACTTATTTACCCTTTTAAATTAAATGAGCGCCTCAGAACAGGGTAGACTCGCACCAGACAAACCCGGGGCCTATAAATTTTCACCTCATTAAAACTCAGGTTGCCGGCAGAGTAGGTTTGTCAGCGGGCTGGCGTGTGCAGCTGATTAAGTTATGCAGCGTCAGTGCTTCTTCAAAGCCTTTTGTTTTGAATAACCCGCACAGAAATCTCTTATCTGTGGAGCTGACACCAACCAGTGCACTATGAGGGCATCAATAAATTATTCAGAGGTGTCAAAGGGAACAGTTGCCGTATTTATGTCAATGATTTTGCAGTTACAAATCCTGGGTTATCATGCAAATATCTCCTATGGACTGCGAACCAGAAATTGTGCATTTGTTTTAGGGCTCTAAAATTAATCAAAATTCAATTACGATTTCCATTATTACCCTCCATTAGGGGGTGTGAATTGCCTAGTACCTGACGATTCGATCCGTATCACGATTCATAGGTCACGATTCGATTCGATACCGATTAATCCCGATACAAATTTATAAGTCAATTGTTGCGATTGTTTACTCAAATTTAGAAAATACTATTCGGTAAACTTGTACGTGTACACTGTAAGATTTGTATGAAAAGGTATTATTTATATATCTGAAACTTCAGTCTTATAACTGTGAGCCACTGTATTTAACAAATAGGTTGTAATCTGTTTCATGTTTGAACAGCATTGAAATAAAAATATTAAGGCTTAATGCTCCATTAATATAACATTCTTCCATGCTTAGGGTGTGAATCCTAACCCTAAGTAAGACGTTTTGTTGAATATTTTTCCATCAAAAATGGATGTTTAAAAATCGATTCGGCTGCCCATTGAATCGATTCAAGAATTGTGTGCTGTAGTATCGCGACATATTGCCGAATCGATTTTTTTTTTAACACCCCTACCCTCCATTATTACAAAATTGGCATAATTGTACAGAAACGATTATTAATACTAGGGCTAAAACGAGTCCTCGGCATTTCTGCCTCGGATACCCGCTGAGATGGTCGTAGTCAAACTATTTGCAGTATGCGTGACAGTACATGGGGCTGTGAGAAACCCAATTTCAAAATAAAGCTTACCTTACCAAGTAGTATATGTAGATCAATGCATTGTAAAACTTTTATTTTGAAGTTATTTCCTGAAGTGTATCGTCGCTGGATAGAGGTGGACGACGTGCTCGTCTATTCAGAGTTTGTATGCCACAAACTGTTGCGATAGACGTCAGTAACACAACCTAGTCCAGACTCAAGCTCCAGGTAAGAGCGCTAAGACATAATTATGCTGACATTGTATTGTCTGTTGCCAGCGTTTAGCGGTGACTACTAGCTAACAGCAAGCTAACAGCAGCAAGCTAAGCTAGCCGCGCTAGCTAGCAGCGATAAAGTGCTCCAGCCGTCTCATTACTTTTCAAAGGTGTAAATACTACAGCCCGTAGACAGCTGGGGTAGACTCCAGCATGCCTTCGTGAGGATTAGCGGTTTGGATGGACTGTGCACACTTTGATGCTGACGCCTGACTAATTTGCCGTTCCTACCGATTTCTTATTAACACACCAGGCTTACTCAAATGTGCTATTTATTTAGGTGATAAAATTGTTATTATGGGTCTGACGTCAGTTAAGTTCCATGGACCAAAATCTATGGGAAGAGATTTGTCTAAAATCTCACTAGGGCTAGCCCCACTCACTAGTCCCCGCTAGTGGCTAACGCTTGAACAGGCGCCAAATTCCACACTGTCAGTGTGATTAATTCGTTTTTTAAAACATCGTTAATTAGCGATTGATTGTGACAAGAATTTGTGGTGGCAATTTAAAAAAATTGGCCCAAACTATCCAACTTGCAGTCGGAAAGACAAGTCAAGTGAACATTTTCAAAATAAAATGTTACCAAGGCACTGATGTCTGTGGATTATTATTAGGAAGATTTTATTTTGAAGTTAACCTCACAATTGCTCCCCACAATGCACACTCATGCTTTTTTTTTAATCAAGGTATTTTATATTACATAAATTTGTAACATCAGACATTAAACTGTAAATTGACGTTTTTATTTTATTTTATTTTTTTACATTGAGGTACTGTCTATGAAATGTACATTATATATTTGGAATTTTTATGAATCATGTCTACAATACTGTGCGACAATTTGGGATTTTTTTGTGCAAAATTATGGTATTCCGACAGCACGTGTGTTTTGAGAACTCACCGTGTGATATAATTAACTATTTTACTGCCACATTATCAAAAAAAAAAAAAAAAGTTCCAGCCGATTTTGAACATTTGAACTCATCTTTCAAGGCAAACAGACTATTGTTTGCTTTTACTACATATATAATGTGGGTACCAAATGAAAGATCGCATTCCATTCTTTCATTAGAAAGAACCTTATTCTGCCTACCTGCCTACCTTATTCTGTTCTTTAGTAATAACCATTTGAAAATAAGTTATTTGAGTGGCAATAAAGCAAAACTAGAAAAATAAGGAGAAAACAAGCTTTTTGTGAAAAGATACATCTTCTCCACAACAGTGATTTTGACACTAATATTTTTTGTTTAGTCAAAGACTTTGATCGTTCATGTCATCCTTGAAAACGTTCTATTTCATCAGATTCCGTCATGTTTCATTGTAATTCCATACACCAGCAGCCCATTGAAAATAGATAAAGAGATAAAATGCTGCCATCTGCTAGCCATAGTTAGTGGGTGATTTTGATTCCACAACACACTCACCAGGCAGCGCTGCACTTAAACGTTGCACTTCCCATTGATTTAAAAAAAAAAACGTAGTTAATGTCATTTAACGTTTATGGCGGCATACATTGAGATTTTACTAATCGCTATTAAACGTTTTTGGCGGTCAGAGTTAGTTATGACATTTCAATTAATTAGTCTTTTTTTTTTTTTTTTTTTTTTTTAACTACAATTGATCATTGTTCATCTATCTATGCTATTACTTACGTATCCACCACATGACAGAAGGTATTCAAGGTAGAAGGTACTTTTGTATTCAACGGTTGCCATTCAAGTCATGGCTTCGAGGGAGGAGACCAGCATAGTGGTCAATTTAACAGACCCAGATTTCATACCAACTACAATATATTTGTCAGTAGAATGAGATAAGGTCATTAATTGTTTCAGTACTGTTTAATTCTGTATATGTTTTGTGATATTTTTCTTTAGTGGTTTGCCATGAGATTTGGAAGTGTAAAATACGGTATGTGCTTCAATAAAGGCTGAGAGACACTGCAGGTTTACAAAACTGAGCCGTCTGAAGATCTCAGCTTATCCAATTCCATGTTTGTTTGTTTGTTGGATTGTCGCAATACTCTCAACACAGGAAGCTGCGCCATATGAGAGATAAAAACAGAATTGTGGAACTTGAACCATTCTGTTTGTCCATCTTAACAGCAACAGCCATGCGCATGTGCTTTGTTTTTCTCCACACCCGTATACAAACGTCAATAATTCTGTCATAACAGTAAGCAGATATAAGCTTGTTACCTGCAGTGGGTGGTCCCAGCAGCATGGGGACGCACTCAATGATGGTGACCAGTCCAACAGCACTCGGGAAGCGTTGATTTCCCATCAGATCCATCAGGCACTCAAAGATGAGAGCAAAAACCATGCCAAAGCCCACACCAAAAAATACAGCATAGACCACCAAGAATGTGTAGTTTTGGATCAGTGGGCATAGTAAATGGCAGGTGCCATTGAAGACCATGGCAAAGCTGAAGAAGTACTGGACTCTCGGTCGGATCCACTTGCTGTTGGCAATCAGGCCGGTGCCAGGGCGAACAAACATGTCCACAAAACCCATAATGGAGAGCAGATACGCTGCTGAGTATTCGTCCACGCCCTGACTAACCGCGTAGGCTGACAGGAACACGATAGGTGCGTATGCGCCAAAAATGAACATTATGTTCCCAACTAGGTAAATAAGAAAACCTCGATCTTTGAAAAAGGACCAATCTAAGATTTTCCTGGCACGACTGCCAACGCTTTGCTTCAATTTTTTGATGTCGCCGTTATCTGACTGCTCCTCCGCCTTTTTCTGCGGTGCAGGAATTGAAGATTTACATGAAGCAACGGGTCTCATCAAGGCCCCAGCGACACAACAGTTGAGCATCAGCGCGCCAAGGATAAGAAGACTTCCTCTCCAGCCAAACTTGTCCAGTAGATATTGATTAAAAGGGGCCAAGAAGCACAAAAAAACGGGACTTCCTGCCATAGCGAGACCATTGGCTAAAGGACGCTTGGCCAGAAAATACTTGCTGATGATGGTAAGAGATGCATTCAGGTTGAAGGCGAGTCCGCCGCCTGTGTGGAGACAAAGGAGGGAAATTCACCTGGAATGCATCAACCCAGAACATTATTACAAACATTCTCATTGCCACAAGACCTAAGAAAAAAATGTTCTGAATAAGTATGTAGAAATTTCATTGATTCTGTAGGAAATTCAAAAATATTCTTTAAATAATATATTCTATGCATCTTCACTCATCTAAAAATGGCATTCTGATTAATATTGTGTTTGTGGAATATGAATTAAGCATCAAAACACCTCAGGGGTCGGCCATTTTGCCACTTGCTGTCGACTGAAAATGACATCACAGTTGCTCAGTTAACAACCAATCACGGTTCAGCTTCAGAAAACAAGTGAGCCGTGATTGGTCGTTGCCTGACTCTCCGAGTAACTGTGATGTCATTTTCAGTTGACAGCAAGTGACAAAATGATTGATATGGATAAAAACAGGTGGATTTTGTGTCCATACACTAGTAGGGGTGCATACTAGAATATATTTTTGTAAAGGCCGTTTTTGGGGTTGACTTCTCCTTTAAATCATTCTTAATAATAATTTTTTTAAACTTTTTTTGAAAGCAAAAAAATAAATAAAAATGGTATGTTTTTTCTAACACCGCAATGATTTGTGTAGGAATTGTCTCCAATACTATTTTATATTCAAGAGACAAGCTATTGGTAACATGCTGAAGGTCATGTGAAACAATACTGTCATAAAAAAAAGTAATGCTCACAGAAAGATGCTATTTACTGGTTAGTGATTTGCAACAAAGTCATTTGCATGACAGGCAAGACCTTACCAGATCTGTTGGACTTGGGAGCAATTCGGATATCTCAATAGGTTGAGAAAACGTCGGTAATTCAATAGTCAACTATCGTCCAGCTTACATTAGCTATTGCTTTGCTGGACCACATAGTTGTGTGTATGTCCGGCTAATAGTTAAAAGTGCCCTATTGCATTAGTGTATGAGTAGAGGACGCATGTGCCCACTGGTATTACACGCGGGACCAGTTGCTTACACAGTTGTCCTTGGCAGGCTAATGAGCCACTAAAGGTGGTAGGAATCCCCATGTGACAACCTTGGTCCGAGGTTGAGTAGTAGAACAGTGGGTCGCTATATTATACCATGACCTACATGTATTTTTTTTTTTTGCTTATTTACCATCCTGGTCCTGCTCCATTTTGAGCACATAACTGCCCCCTCAGTAGCTGCAACCAGCACCCTGATACCACTCATGAACAAAAAGCTACCGAGTCAGAGGGCAACGATGTCAAGTAGCAAGTACATCTAACTGATCAAACAAACTTGACAATGACCATCATGAAAGTGCCCATCATGTAGTTTACTTCAAATACAGTGTACTACTTTTCTAGGTGAACAACAACAACAACTAATGATGATGATAATAATAATAATAATAATAATAATAATCATAATAATAAAGGACTAGATTACTGCACCTGCAATGACGCCAATGCAAAAGTAGAGGTAAATGATGGAGTTCCCAAAGGAAGCAGCTCCCATGGAGACCCCACACATCAGGCCCCCCAGTATGACTATTGGGCGGCTTCCATAGCGATTGACCAACGCACTGCTTACTGGTCCTGTGAAATTATGAGAAGACAAAATTCCACACAATGTTCAACATGATCATTTTTTGATTAATGTTGCACACCAGGTAATAGAATATTTAACGAAAAGAACAAATGGAATAGAAATCCTTCATTGTTGTATAGTGCAGAATAATACAACAAAATTAGTTTGCTACGAGAGCTGTCAAAATTAATTGATTAATGGACACGTTATCAAGTCTCAAATTAATCGATAACTATTTTAATAATCAAGCAATCTCAGATTTCAGCATATCAACAGTAATTGTTCACTGATTTCTGTAGTCCTTAATGAAAGAAGACTGATTATCATCTGTTTTTAATCAAAATAAGACATTTGCACACATTTGTTTTTACTTTGGAAAACAATGACCGAAACAATAATATAGTACAACATCAATCCACCTTTTTTTTTTTTTTTAATCACTATATGAATAGGAAGTATGAAATAAACACAAATGACTGGTTAATAAACAGTGATCAGGAAATAATGGTTTGGCTTTAATGCAAAATTAAAATGAATCAGATTAGCTGATTAATCGATTAAAAAAAATATTCGATAGTGGCAACACTGGTTGCTACTAGAGGTTTGTTTAAATAAATAAATAAATAAATACATGTAAATATATAAATGTAAATAAATAAATAAGAACACCCTCCAAATTTAGGAACTGTTTAAATTTGTGGAGAAATTGCATGTCTCCTTCATGATTCAGGTCAGTCCAAAAACTCGCAATTGGTACAAAATTAGTCTGACATAAAGCCTGAACCATGAAATATATAACAGAAAATTCTGATTCTTTGTAAATAAAGTATTTATTGGTCCTTTGGTCCATATGACTTGATTTGTGTTATATTTGATACATCTGGTCACAATGCTTTCAATTCGTACATTTATAACTGTCAAAAATATAATAATAAACAAACCAGAAAGGATGTTTCCCACTATGCAAGATTGCGGGAAAAGTCATCAGCTGGGTGATACTGCCCTCTAATGGATTATCAGATCTAATGCATGTGTCAGATCATATACGTCAGGGTTTTAATGGGGAAAAAAAGAAAAGATTATAATCATGAAATAGAGGGCTCAAAATAAGTATTTAATATGATACATTTGGCATTATAGGGTTTCAAAGCTCTTCTTCCGGATGTAAATTCCCATTGCCACTTGTATGAGAATATTACCATGCAGGTTTTGAATACATTAATTAATTTCCATTATGAGTATTTTCCATTTTCTCTTTGAAAAAAAGTTTGTCAAATACAAATTTGAGGCGGACCAGTGGACTGTAACTCTGAAGTTTATGGTTTGTCAAACCAGAAAAACTGGAATACTGGAAAACAAACATTTCCACAGTCAGTATAACTTCACCTATCATTTGACTTTTTGAGTCCGAGTATTTCAGAAAAGGCCGTCAAGTGTCTCCCATGAGGGGGTTGATGAGAGACCACAGTTTGCGGGACCTTCCGCTGATATATTTGCGCTGTCGCTCTCCGCCACTTGGCGACATTGTGAAGCCTCGCCAAGGACAATATGATGAAGCCCATTGCCTGAGCCTCAGATGAGGCAAATATTTCACCAGTTTGGCCTCATTGAGTTGAGGTCGGGTGAGGCAGAGACCTTTTCACTGGTTAACCTTGAGCAAAGCGCCATGAATTCATGAAAAACCTGCGAAGTACACTTTAATTGTGACTTTAATTTTGCCATGTAGCTCCTTCTATCAACAATCAAGACAAGGGGAGTAAGAAAAGGGTGGATATTACACTCATAATATTTAAAAATATATTTTCAGTTTCAGTAAAGAAAATCGGTAAAGAAAAAAAATCAATGGATGGATGGATAGAGGAGTCTTGTTCCTTTAAAGCTAATGGATGCAGTCAGTCATGTGAAGTCGCTTACTGTATCAATTTGCCATGTCATGAGGAGTTCACACGACTACAATTCCTTTCATTGTGGAGAATTTTCACGTGACGAGTATGGTTCGTGGCCAGATAAGGAAAGCAAAATAAACTATTTTCCTCATTCACTTCAATTTTTTGCTTCATATGATTTAATGTCCCTTTCAGGGTTAGTGATTGACTCTGTACATTAGCCTTCTTCTTTGGCTATTTGTGGTGGTTTTGAGACACTAAGTAAATTTAAAAAAAAAACAACAACAACAACAACAACTATATATATATATATATATATATATATATATATATATATATATATATATATATATATATATATATATATATATATATATATATATATATATATATTAGGGGTGTTAAAAAATCGATTCGGTGATATATCGCGATACTACATCGCGCGATTCTCGAATCGATTCAATAATCGGCAGAATCGTTTTTTTTTTTGTTTTTTTTTGTTTTTTAGGATTCACACCTTGAGCATGGAAGAATGTTATATGAACGGAACATTAAGCCTTAATATTTTATTTTAATGCTGTTCAAACATGAAACAGATTACAACCTCTATAAGACTGAAATTTCAGATAAATAAATAATACATTTTCATATAAATCTTACACTCTACAAGCTTACTGATTAGTATTTTCTAAATTTGAATGAAAAAAAATCGCAACAATCGACTTATAAATTCGTATCGGGATTAATCGGTATCGAATCGAATCGTGACCTGTGAATCGTGATACGAATCGAATCGTCAGGTACTAGGCAATTCACACCCCTAATATATATAGTTTTTTTTTTTACATTTGTATGTGTGTGTTATAAAAATGAGAGGCATGAATTCTGTGATACCACACCATACATTGCTCCTTTGTCATAATAAAAGTTAAGACTTGTTTTTTACAAATTACTTATGTTTAACCTAGTTTAACACATGTACAGTGCAACCGTTAGCAATGATAAAATATTTAAAATAGTTTTATTATAGCAACTGTTTTGACCCTGAAAAAGATTTTTAGCTCTATTGTGAAATTGTTTGCCAATGAAGGTCACTGAGCATCCTCAAATGGATTGTGATTGACATTAGATGGTCCACTGTAAAGTGGACTGGGTCAACTCACCTCCAGCATACATGGCTGCTAACATGATGGAGGAGATCCATGCTATTTCACTGGAGCTGGCTTGCAAGTCTGACTGGATATCCTTGAAGAAAATGGAGAGGGCTTTGGGCGTAGCGTAGGCAAAGCCGATGGAAATATGAGCCCCAATCACGACCATCCAACCCCAGCCACCATCTGGCGGTTTGAAGCCCTGCTCAATGGTTGGTGCAGGGGACATGTTCCTAACGAGAGTGGAAAGCGCATGTTATTTCAAAATGTATGACAATTATTATTATACAGTTTATAGGTGAACATATACCCAGCCCACGTTCATGCTCATATGTGGTCAAACAACTTATTTACATATGGCGTTTATGTTCCACACCATTTACTCTATTAACGAAGAATAACTACCCCACTTTTAAGTACACAAATATCTATGACGTAATTAGTCAGCATGTGACAGAAGTGACCAATCAATCAATGGGAACTTAACGTATTGTAGATATTATAGTTTTGTTTTGAGCGTTTCGTTTCCCAAAGTGGTGCACTCTACTATAAAACTATTCAAGCGAAAAGCCGCATTAATAATTGAAGATTATAGCATCATCTCAGGGGAGTAAATATTTAACACGTGGTCTTCTTGTAGTAGTAGAAGGCAAAGAAATTTGCACTTGTATACCGTTTTATACAGCACTTCCGAATAAAATATATATATAAATCGTCGGTTGGTGAGCTTACCTTTTGTAAATAGCCTTCGCGAAAGCCAAACTGAGTTAGCCAAACTTTCTTTATGCGGCTCTGCTTGCTGGTCACGTGTCATTCGACGTGTAGTAGGCAGGCTTCTAGCTACCACGTGCTCCGCCTTTTTTTTTTTTTTTTTCTTCCAACCGCGCCGGATGACTACAGTACTCTACTGTACAGTGTGCATGTGCAACCAGGACGTAAAATAAAAATAGAATTGACGTTAACAGAGCTATACCTTTGCAGTCCAGAGTACAGAATGAATTGACTTCTCTTCACTTTTAATTGTTTTATTTTCAAGTTATGTGCAACGTGAATTTCACAGTTGAGCTCAACCACCACTATAAACCATAAACCCAAGAGACAAAAACCAGCAAAGTGGAGAAAAGAAAAGCAAGAGGAATATAGTGAAGTAGCACCCGGATGCACACAGTTGAGATGAGTTTTGTATTGCGGCCCAGAGCCATGAACTCTTCAACATACAATAGCATTTTAGCTTGTTGTACTGTATAACTCATGACTGGTATTTAAAATGTAGTTTATTGATCTGTAACGCTTATATTTGGTGAGACGGTACTGTACTACAGGGTGGGAGAGATCAATTCAAATGTATTACTCGTGCAGGCAATCTTCTCAGAGCAGGATTAATCTACCATAACTAAATAGCAAATAACATAAAAAGGAAGAAGGAAAAAACACTGAAGAGAAAAAAAAACATCTACTTTTCAAGTTATAAAAGAAACTGAAGTTTAAAAAACTGTGCAAGTACGGCAAACCTATAGTACAGTATATTACACATAAAAACAATTAAAAATACAGTACTGTTTCAGTAGAAATCCTGAGTTCCCCATTGCTCGCTTACCAACTGTAAATTGCATGAATGAAGCTTTAACATCAACTCTGAACTGAGCCGCAAAAGTCAGCGCCTCTGGTATTAATTTCATGGTGTTGTCAAATTTACGGTGTGTGTGTGTGTGTGTGTGTGTGTGTGTGAATGCTTTATTTGCATGTAATTTTATTTGGGATGATTGTAATAATGTTGCTGATGCTCTTTCAGAATATGGGCCACTTTTGTGTAGTAGTGCAAAGATGACAGAAACCAGCATGACCAAATTGACAGTAATGTACTGAACACGTCACACAGGCTGAGAAACGCCACTTAGCTGTGTTATCACTTCTGTAAAAGATTGTCAAAAAACAAAGACAAAAAAATGAAAGCAGCACCAACTGTCAGTCCACTGGTGGTGGCATATGAAAGACGGTTTCATGGCCTTTTTTTCAGAAGGGTGCTTTTGCAAAATGAGTCTGCATTTCAGGTCTGTTGAAGTGAGAGCGATTCAGTGCAATGCTGAGTTAAGACTTCAGATATTGTTCATCAGGAGGAACCCTTTGAGTCTTGACGCCTTTCTCCTTGTTGCCACAGGCACGTCGGCATCGCGAGTGATCTGCACTAAATTACGCGTCACTTCAAGCCTGCGCCCATGCTCCAGTGGACGTAATGTGATTTCGATATCAAGACAAGCACACCAAATAATCAACGCACTTTCACTTAAGTCATATAAAGACATGTAGCCTAATCACAGTTCCAAGAATTATTGCTACAACAAAACTCTTTCCAACATCCAGATCACTTATTACAAGACCTCAAATGCATGTTAGCATTTAGGTGGAAGGCCGTTTTAACTTTTCAAAACGGGTTAGAATGACACCCCAGATTAACCCATACAGAGCTCAATGCTGTTGCTTCATTAACACAAAATGTCCAGAAATGTCCTTATTTTCATCCTCCTCCTAATGGAATAGCTCTGAAGTCTCTGAGGTAAACCTGGTAGTTGGTCTGAACTTCCCACTTAGTGTTGACACAAAGTTCACTCTTGTCATTTCTCCAATGTGGAGAGGGAATATTTCAACATTACACATCACAAGTTGTCTTCATGGGTGACATAAAATGGACACCAACTGAAAATGGGTGGGAGGCGCAAGGCCCCCCATGCAACTGGAATCTAAAAACAAAACGTGAAGATTGCTCAGAAGCAACACAGTGTAATGTTTGACACACTGACGCTTGTGGAGGATAGAGCAGGAGACACACAAATATCATACAAGTTTAAAAAACGACTACAAATCACAACTACACTTCAAAATAAGTCACCTATAAAAGGAGCGTCAGAGATTTGACTTGGAGGGAGGTGAGAGGGACGCACACAAACCTCAGAGTCAGCAAACTAATAATGAGCAATGCTATTCATATTACCCGTATGAATATATAGTTTATATATTTATATATATATATTTATATATGTATATATAGAATTTGACTTTATGCTGAGATGTAGCATTCATATCTCCAGAGTGCACACCATGTAGACGTACTTTTGTAGAACCTCACTTATGTTTCGAAAACAAGTAACAGCATGGCTCAACAATAAGCAAAACAAGTTGAGTAATTGCACTTATGATTCATTGTACGGTTTTCTAGAGCAAGCATCAGTGTGAGTAGTGAGGGAGGGAAGAAAATACTGCAATCTTGAAAAGCACCCCGGTCTTGATCTTGTCAAACCAAAAAAAAAGTTCAACGGCATTAAGACGTATCAAAAACGGTCTTTGTGGTGCAAACCCGAGGTAACACCAGGCACAAGGCAGGCAGGACCACGCCACTCCCTCTGCCTCACAGATTCGGTTCACACGACACGCCAAGCTACATCAGAGGACCCTCTGGAGACACTGTGGATAAAGTTTGGCCACCACGCATTCAAAATGGCGGCCCAAATCCCAGAGGCGGTCGGGCGTCTCGTAGACTTTGGTCCATGCGTCAGCCTCGTCGTCATACTGGTAAAGGGAGTTCTTGCGGCTGGTGCGAAACACGTGCTCTTCCACCATGACCTGCGTGGCCCGGACAAACAGGTGCAATTTGCCTTGCAGCAACATAGCCTTGATGTACGGACTTGTGGCTTGGTCAAAGGGCAGGTCCTTCTTGCGGCTCCAGCTGTTCCTCTCAATGTCGTAGACTTCCACGGTGAATGTGCGCTGGTGATTCCTGCAGATGCCGGCGATGTAGTAAATGCAGTTCTTATAGAGGGCGGCCAGACCTTGGCTCCGAGGGACGCTCATCGGCGAAAGATGACTCCAGTAGTCCTTGCGAGGGTCAAAGCAGAAGAAATATTCACCTGTGGACAATCAAAGGACAATTTTGAGTCTAATTGTTTCAGTGGACGTGAAGACCCCAATTGTTAACCTATACTTGTTCAGTTCCATGTTATGCAATGTGTAATTTGTAATTTTTTTCATGTTCTTTTCATGTCTTGTCATTAGCAAAAAAATATCTACAGTAAACTTATTTGTTCAACTCTTCAAATTTTGTGTTCGCACTTTATAAAATTACATCTTGGTATTGTCAGTAACACCTTGTGTTCCTACAGCCAGCAGCAAGAGCTTCAAATTATGAAATTAAAATGTAATTATTCTGGACGGTTAGCATTTACTTCATAAATTCAAATTTGCATTATTCATCTGCTCCATATGAGTGAAATAAGCTAAACTCATAAACTAAAATTGCATGAAAGTGCTACCTTGTCCAAAAGAATATGACAAAGTAGAAAACATACACACAAAAATACTTACACATTTAGTAGTCTGTTTGACCCCATTTGAATGATTCAGTTCAGTAAAGGAAGAAAAAAAAATAAAATAAAAAAAAAAGTTTAATGGTTTCAATTGACCAAAAGAGTATATTACTGATATATTTGATAGTGATAGACATGTTCTCTTGTTTTTGAGGGCCGATACTGATAATTAGTAGCGTTGTTCCGAAACCATTTTTTTTCTGGCCCCCGATTCCGATACCCAGTTTTGTTGTACACAAGATGCTGCATCCAAAGTCATATATTAGTGTAAGATAGACATAATAGATTAGATAGATATATCAATGTAATAGATCGATATAATAGATTAGATAGATAGATCGATAGATAGATAGTAGGGGTGTTAAAAAAAATCGATTCGGCGATATATCGCGATACTACATCGCGCGATTCTCGAATCGATTCAATAATCGGCAGAATCGATTTTTTTTTTTTTTTTTTTTTTTTTTTTAAGGATTCACACCTTGAGCATGGAAGAATGTTATATGAACGGAACATTAAGCCTTAATATTTTATTTTAATGCTGTTCAAACATGAAACAGATTACAACCTCTATAAGACTGAAATTTCAGATAAATAAATAATACATTTTCATATAAATCTTACACTCTACAAGCTTACTGATTAGTATTTTCTAAATTTGAATGAAAAAAAATCGCAACAATCGACTTATAAATTCGTATCGGGATTAATCGGTATCGAATCGAATCGTGACCTGTGAATCGTGATACGAATCGAATCGTCAGGTACTAGGCAATTCACACCCCTAATAGATAGATAGATCAAGAGATAGATATATAATGGTATAGCATATAATGGTATCAGCATGTTCCTTGTTAGTAGGGGTGTTAAAAAAAATCGATTCGGCAATATATCGCGATACTACAGCACGCAATTCTCGAATCGATTCAATAGGCAGCCGAATCGATTTTTTAAACATCCATTTTTGATGAAAAAATATTCAACAAAACATCTAACTTTCACACCTTAAGCATGGAAGAATGTTATATTAATGGAACATTAAGCCTTAATATTTTAATTCAATGCTGTTCTAACATGAAAAAGGTTACAACCTGTTTGTTAAATAAAGTGGCTCAAAGTTATAACACTAAAGTTTGAGATCAATAAATAATAAATTTTCATACAAATCTTACAGTGTACATGTACAAGTTTACTGAATGGTATTTTCTAAATTGAGTTAAAAAAAAATCATAACAATCGACTTGTAAATTCATATCGGGATTAATCGGTATCGAATCGTGACCTATGATTCTTGATACGGATTGAAGCGTCAGGTACTAGGCAATTCACACCCCTACTTGTTAGTATTTTCGATGCAGATACTACTGTTTTAATGCAGCATCAGGGACTCTCCCGATACTGGTATCGGTATCGGAACAACACTAATAATTAGTAGTCAAGGAGGTCGATAACCGATAATTCAAGCCGTACGGACCCCCGCACACTTCAGTTTCTTTAGTGAGGGGAGGGTCGGAGTTTTCCTTACCTCATTTGAAGTCATGTCTTCGTTTGTCAACTGTGGCTGTCACTTTAAGATTGTGCACGTACTCGCACGCGCACAATGAACGAGCCTAACATATGCTGCAGTTACACTTTGGGCCAGAGGTGGCAGTAAGTAAAAAAGTGACTAACTGCACAATGATCCTTTAAGCAGAAGTAAACACGTATCAAAAATAAAAAATAAAATAAAAAAAACACTGTATTAAACAAACAGGATTCAATCTGTGCTATGTCTGAAGAGCATTCAAATAAAATATGAAGGCTTAATGTTCCATTAATATAACATTTCTCCATGGACTTTTTGTTGAATATTTCCATCAAAAATTGATGTTTAAGTAGGCCGCATATCGAATCGATACAAGACTTGCATGCGGTAATGTCCTGATATATCGCCGAATCGATTTTTCTTAACACCCCTACTTTGTTGTGTATTAAACTTCACTCACGTATCAATTTAACAAGAAAATGTAGCAGCAAAAAGTGTAAAGTTACATTTCCCTCCCATCCTCTCTTACTTCAGAAGTGTGTGTTATTAAAAAGCAAGTCCAGGCATGAGCAAATCTAAAATGTGACCAATGCTGCATTGTGAGAGTTGTATACACAAAAACACCTTCCACTAAGACGGATTAACATACCTTGGAGGACATAAATTCGATCCCTGTACTCCACAGCGCTATGAAACTCCATGGCCATTGGCATTGGACTCACAGCCGACCAGCAGTTGTCTCTGGCGTCATAGCACTCCACAGACTTTAATGCATTTCGACCATCGCCTTCATACACTCTGCCACCCAATGCATAGAGCTTCCCACAGCAGTGTACCAGCCGACAGCCAATTCTGGCTCGCAATAGAGGTGCATGTGGTAGCCATCGATTTCCCGCATGTTCGTACTGCCAGAAGTCGCTCTCTGCACGATGGTCTATGGACACCTCACTGTTGCTTGGTCGGTAGCCACCGGCGATGTAGATGTCATTTTCGGAGGACACCAGGATACCAACCTCTCGGAGATCGTTAGGTGGTTTGCACAGCTTGAAGACTCTCCCTGTGGCTGTGTCTAGGCAAGGTACCGTCTGCTTCTTCCCTGAGTGTTTGTGAGCGGCATCGAAGCAGATGACCATCTCAGAAGCGGTCATTCCCAGGCGCTGGGGGCAACCATTGGTGCCAGTGAGGCGGGCTTTGGCCTCGACGGGGTCTTTCGACAGCGAAAGGGCGCAAGCGAAGGGTGCAGGTATCAGACTGAGGAAGGCGTCATCCAGCAAAGGCAGACGAATGCACTGGGAAAACACCTCCGTCAGATGGGCCTCGCGGCCACTCAGATCATGCTCCAGCCAGCGGATTATGCTGTCATACACATGCTCTTCTTTCTCCACATTGAGGTCATCATTGTTCAAAATGCTGACCAGCTGCTCCTTGGTCATCTGGAGGAACTCTTGCTCTCTTGAAACACACAGGAACTACCACAAACAAATAAAAAGAACACAATTCAAAGCAGTTAACACTTGTCAGTTTTGACATGGTGGAACCTGATGGGCCATGAAGCACAAAACACATTACAATCAGTTTTATTACAATTATAGGAAGTGAAATGACACCATATTATTCAAAAATTCACATAGATATAGATGATAGGTAGGGGTGGGCGATGTGACAATATTAGATCATGTGACGATATCCAGGGCTGACGATCTGTCATTTCTGTGGAATCGTCTGATCGTGACGTAAAGCATTTCAGCACAATTTGACGGCCAGCTCATTTTCTGCCACTGACTGAAAAAGCCAGCTATGAAGCCTGCCCGCGTTACAATCTGCCAAGTCGTATGTTGTTGACTTTTCCCCCCAAACACCACCATTCCTCACATGTATGCAAATTGTAGAGAAATAGTGGTGCAAAAAAAATACAAAATGTGCAGGGGGGTTTTTTGTTCTTTTTTTTTTTGTTTTTGTTTTTTTACAAGCGACCTCTGTAGTTTGCGAAATGATCGAGCCAAGTCTTATGCCAGAAAACAACACGCTAACGTGCGTAGCTTAGCAAAAAAAAATAAAAATAAAAATAAAAAATAAAAAATAAAAAAAAATTCTGCATTTTATTCAAGGCCCTTTCAGACCATAGGAAACTACATAACCCGCAATCCACTCACAAGGGTTGTTAACTTGTTACAATATTGACCTTTATTTCTAAAAAGGTGCTTTTTACTTTCCAGTATGTTTTAACTTCGCGTTTACATGCTCCTCTCCTCTTTTTTTTTTTTTTTTTTTTTTAATGTGTGCAATTTAAGACGCTACTTTAAAACAGAACTGTGACTTTTGTTGTTGTGTTGTTGCTTTATAAGTAATAGTTTTCTTCACAAAAGGTATTTATTATTAGTGTACATTTTCACAAATTAATAAGTGTAGCCTTACTCGCCTAGTATTTACTCAATGCTATAATTTACTTTCTATTTCATATTAATTAAAAAAAAATTGTGATAAAATCGAAATCGTGATTTTATAATTAAAAAATCGTGATATTCAATTTTTGCAAGATCGCCCACCCCTATTTGATAAGCAAACATTTTTTAAGCTACGACAAAAATGTGTATTGTGTAGAGTGAGAGTCAAATGCTGCATTGAGGCAGTGAATTAATAACAGCAGTACATCTATAATTTACAGGCCAATCAGCGGGGTTAAACTGACCTTTTTGCGGATGTAGTCTTGTGAGCGTTCCTTCAACTCTTGGTGCCCGTAGGCATCTGCGAACATGAAAACCCCTATACAGTTCTGGGGGTCCAGCCTGCTGATCATAAACTGGGCACACTGGTCCTGCAGGGCAGGTATCTGGAAAATGCTGGCGGCGGTGAACAGGGCCTGGACATTGGACTCGGAGAGCGTGACCCTGGACGTGTAGGCATAGTCTAAGACAAGGTGCATAGATTCCGATTCCACTCCAACAATTCTGACCTCCCGTTGGCTGCTCTCTGTAAGGCCACTCGTGAACATGGACCTAGTAGGCATGGGATCGACAAGAGAGAAAGATCATCAATTGTCAAAAAAATAAAAATAAAAATAAATTTAAAAAAAAGAAATGTAAACAAAGTAGCCAACAACATTTTTAGTGGAGTTTCAAGCGTAGAATTGAAACAGGATGATTATTGCAAGACTTTGGAATCACAACTGCAACAGCAAATACCTGATTGTTATTTTGTTGAAACAAAGCTGAAAAAAATGTTCAGATGCCCACTAATATCTACTTTAAAAACCTACCAGCTTAAGCTAGGATGCATTTAACAAATTGTACACTGAGCCTTGTTGAGTCGACAACCAGTAGAGGATAAGCTTACCTTTTGCTGGTCCTTAAAAGCACCTGATAAACTTTTTTTTTTTTTTATCACCTGTTTCAAATCCACTAGCTGAGAGTAAAGGTGATTAATATATATATATATATATATATATATATATATATATATATATATATATATATATATATATATATATATATATATAGGGTGGCCATAGGGGTCCGTGCCCGCCCTCCAAGATGATTGTGCCCGCCCATTTGAGGCATGGATCTGTAAAATCGTTCTCCTTTTTTTTATTATTAAATTTTTCCATTCATTCGGTTTAGCAATCTTATATCCGAGTGTCAGTAAACGCAACAAAGGTCTCACGGTGTCGGAGGTATGTTACGTTTGTGTTGGCTGCTTCAGTTCATTGCTTCTGATGCTCGCCACTCGCCGAATTGTTCTTGTTTTTGGCGTCGGCTACGGCCAACGGTGGCCGTTTGTACAAGTAATGTTTTCTGGTGGCATTCTTGCAAGATGTCACAATATGAAGAAATAGTGGTATGGTTTTGTTTGTTTTAGTCTTATCTGCAACAGCCACCACAGTCTTACTGAAAATAATGCTCGGTATGCCTTACGCTGACTTATACGCATACGCGACAAATAAGTCGGCGTGCAATGCAAGAGTCATGTACATTTTGTACAAGTGAAGCTGCAAGTTTCTGACGACGCTGGTGCACAAGACAAGTGAGGAGGGACATATTACAAACTACTTTCGTGTCGGCAACTAAAGAGTCACTTGAGGGAAAAAAAAAAAAAAAACTACGGGACCCATATATCGTTTTGGCATCCACAATGAGGTAGGATTTTGCTTTCCTTTTTTTTCTTTGGTCTATGATAAAACTGTCAGCGGGCGCCATTCAATGGATAGATGCACGACAGTGCTACATAAATTTATCCAAATATATTGGGCAAGTTAATGCTGTCAGTGTTATTCATAATAATTGGGCGCGCCCATGCATTTCATGTGCCCCCCTTAAGCCTGGGCTCTGGTGACGGGTCTGTACATATATATATATATGCAGCAAAGTGAGGTGAAATCACCTATTAAAGCGGTCTAGCAGACACAGTATGTTATATGAAACCCTTGGAGGTTCAGGTATTGTTCTTGGAACCTAGCTTAACTCTTTGACCGCCAAAAACATTTAATAACAATCAGTAAAATCACGACGTATGCCGCCATAAACGTTAAATGACGTCAACTAAGTTTTTTTATTTTATTATTTTTTCTCAGTGCAACATCTAAGTGCAGCGCTGCCTGGTCAATGGGTTGTGGAATCAAAAACACTAATTATGGCCATCAGATGGAAGCATTGTAGCCTTTGTCATATCATAGTTTTTTTTTGTTTTGATAACGTGTGGCAGTAAAAGAGTTAAAAGTTAGCAGTGTGCAGTGTTCCCTTTAAGTTGCGGGGTTGGGCTAGTGCGATACCAAACAATCTACCAAAACATCCCACCCGGCACAACCTCACAAAACAAAAACAAAACAAAACAAAACAAAACAAAACAAAACAAAACAAAACAAAACAAAACAAAACAAAACAAAACAAAACAAAACAAAACAAAACAAAACAAAACAAAACAAAACAAAACAAAACAAAACAAAAACAAAAACAAAAACAAAAACATGCAACGGAAAAACTGCAACATATGGGGCACAATCAATGGTACCACTTCAGTGCAAAAACAAATCTAGAAAATATGTATTTTTTGATGCAGATCAGTCTTATCGATCACCTTACCTAAAATAGGGGCTAATTGCGGCAAGAACATTCCGGTGACACGAGAAGGTCTTGCCATGGTCCACTTCTACGACAATGTCTGTGAGCTGAGCTTCATCATACAACGCTTTTAGCTGCTGAAGGATATTGCAGGCATGTATGGCATCTACCCCGTTGTAGTTGGTGCTTGGAGGTGTCCCATTCTGAACTTGTAACAGCTTCCCTACCTCTAAACACACAAGAAGCATAAAAAGTCAGCAGAACATCTTGTTAGAAACAAAACTTGAAATGATTCATTGGGTCTAATGGAACAGTGTGAACTTCCAAAGCAAAGTATTGACAGAAGCTTATTTAAACTCACAGATCGGGCTCAAATATACTGATCACGTAAAGGCAGGTTATAAACCTTTAGTCAGTTGCAAAACTCTTCTTCGTGTGTCTGCACGTCTGTATTATAGGGCCATCTGGTGGCCAAGGTGCGCACACCAGAGAAAATTTCTTATTGGGGTGGTACAGATCAATAACCTCTTCAAATTAGGGATGCACGATAATGCTATTTTCAACCGATATCGATAAACCAATAATATAGAGGTGCTGATGTCGATAACCGATAAGTAAGCCGATAATTGTGTGCAAAATTAACTTGAATACAAATATATTTGAGTCCTACTATAAGTCTAACAAATACACTGAAATATTGTATAAACTTTGCACAATGTTTCAATGTATGTAAAGCACCATGAAGCTGAATTTTATTGATATGAGCCACAACCACAACAGATGGACCAACGTGGCATGTCTATAATTATTGATGGATTTCTTTATTATCTGGTTTATCTGTATGAAATCAAATTGCCGATAATTATCGGCAGATTTCTCTATTATCTGTTTTATCTGTTTGATGTCAAATTGGTCGATAAGTGCCGATAATTATCGGCCACCGATATTATCGTGCATCCCTACTTCAAATGTCAAAGAACAAAGTTTGATTTTGTATGCTTGCTGTGCGTTATCTTGCAGAGAAAATTTTGCATTCCGCTCTGTCATTCATTTTTTTATCAAAACACACTTTTAGATTTCATAGCCAGAAGTAATAATTCTCCGCATCCCTACATGACATGGCGATGTCATCTGTCCAATTTTAGAGGGCATCCTTCTCCGTAGCTAGTTTTGACAGGTGACTTGTCCAATTGTGACAGTGACATTTTCTGTGTGCACTCACATACGGACATTAACAAATGAATTTCATATATCATATAAAATATATCAATATCATATGAAATCAATACCAATCAATTAAACATGTCTCGAATCAAATCAAGTCACGAGTTGTTAAACTCAAAAGTCCAAGTCAAGTCTGAAGTAATTTAGGTGTCCTTAAGTCACAAGTGATCAAAACAGACTCAAGTCAGTCACGCGTGCCCATCTTTGTGAGTAGCTCTAACATGATGAAATTCACTTGTGTGTGTACAATTAATAATGTCTTATGATGGTGGCATTTTTGAACAATTAAATTTACACTATTTGCTCAGA
Organism: Festucalex cinctus; assembly: GCF_051991245.1. Lineage (NCBI taxonomy): Eukaryota > Metazoa > Chordata > Actinopteri > Syngnathiformes > Syngnathidae > Festucalex > Festucalex cinctus. The sequence continues at coordinate 11,416,359 of NC_135418.1, read as the reverse complement.
GTTTAGGAAGAATTACTTTGAAATTAACCTGATGGAAGAGACTGTATTCAACTTTAATCCGTCTAAGTGTAGAGGTTAACATGGATAACATCTTTCCTAGTGCTGTTCCAATACCGATACTGGTATCGGCAGAGGCGCCGATACTGCATTAAAACAGTGGTATCGGCGAGTACTCACAAATAGCATGCCGATACCATTAATTACAACGCTAATATAGGATTTTGGATGCAGCATCTTGTGTCTTGGTCATGCACGACACTCACTGATATGTGACATGTTCACTGCATGCCGATCTAAGATATCCTATTGGCCCTTGAATGCTCTGAACCAATGGCAGGACAGCTTTTACATGTTGAGGGGGGGGGGGGAATGGTATGGTATGGTATGGTATCGGCCGATACTGCAAAGCTGGGTATCGGGATCATATCTTAAATTTGAAAAGTAAAAAATATTGCATATTTATCCACCCCATTTTATTGTGCTAGATTCAAAACAAAAACAGCTAAAATGTCACTTTGTTTTTTGTGTGACAACTGGAAATGGCAAAAGCAAAAGGTACATGGATTAACTTTGGAGGTCCCATAAAACAAATCACAGAGAACAATAACACATTCAGGTTAGCAATGTAAGTCTGCCTTATTGATTTAAAAGTGAATTAAAGGACCTTTAATATACTGTATATATGCTGAAAAACAACCCTCAAGTGTTTTGGAAAAGTAACCTTGATGTATGTGGGTTCTTATAGAAAATACATTTTTAAAATTCATAAGGAAAAATCCTTTTTGTGTATATATTTTTTGATAGTCATTTTTTTGTTAAACGTTTCCACATACGTACCTTGAAGACCACTAATTCTGTGTATCAGCCAATATAAACTATGGTTGAAGAGTTTTCCCTGTGGTTAGTCCCTCTGTAAACAAATTTGTTTCTTGTCACACATGTAAAGGCACGTGGGCGGAATCCAAATGGAAGCCTCTCTCTTATGATCTTTATGGAGGGGAATAAAACTTTCACAACAAATACCTCGTGTTGAGCAACGCTAGCTACTTGACAGGACAAAGAGTTGAAATGAGGGGATTGCAAAACACAGCCGCAGACGGTAGCTAGCTCGCTAATTGAATTCACCGATGCTTCGGTGGGTAAGCCACCTAGGCTCGATTACAACTTTCCAAATTGACAACACAAGTCACGTCGCGGATGGTCTCAACCGCAACGCTGTTGATTAAAAGGCAAAGCGATACGTTACAATCGTTACCTGCTAAACTTTTAGCGGACGGCTACTCGCCAGGCTCATGTTTAGCAAGCCATCCCTCAAGCATTACCAGATCAAATTCGGTGATAAAAAAAATTAAAAAAAAAAACTTCAGGGGCTTTTCGCCCTAACCTAACTTTCGCTTCAACGTAACAACATACGACGTGGTGTATTTGTCATTAGTAGTGACAAACGACACGACGGCTTAAACTTGCAAACCTTTGTCTGTGGTCACGAACAAGTGTTTACACATTCAGCTGTAGGTCGCAAGCTAACCGGCCGAAAGTTAGCCGCACGGCTAACGTTAGCCACAAAGCCAAGCTAGCGACAGCCAAACACTTTTGAGGAGTCATTTAAAGCTCGGCCTCTTTCAACAAGCACACAACATGTCACGTATAGCTACAATATCCCTGACAATGTAGCCTACAAGCACAAAACCACACCATCCATCACTTCGGCCGTGTTATTTACGTCTAGTAGTTAGTACACAAAACGATGAAGATTTTTGCTAACCTGCACTGGCAGCCATTCTCTCCAGTCTGTCTCAGGGCAGACCGAAAAAACGTCAGAGTGCACAGTGGAGCCACGGAAACAAGGAGGAGCCAATCAGAGGCCGAGGCACCAATCTGGCAGCCAATCACAATCTTTCTATCTAAAATAGGGCAAAAAAGTTTATTGGCTTAATGAGAACATGATACACATTGGTGCAGTAGCCGGTGACAGTAAATTATTTATTATAAAGCAAGAAGGTCAGTGCAACAGGGATTTCATTTGAAATTATTTAAACTAGTAACAAACAAATGTCATTTCATTTAATATGGCATTTACGGGAAATCAAAGGATTAGCTGAAACTATTATTCAGGCCTTTCAATGCAAAGGAATTCACCAATGACATAATTGTTGTACAGCAAACCTATATGATGTCTTTAATAAAAAGAAATACTTTCAAAATGTACAGTGTAGCTCTACAGCTTCACTATATTGCATATGATGTATTTACCAAAAAAATCAAAATGTACAGTAGTGCATGCACTACATTGTATAAGATGCAGTTAAAAATACTTTCGAAATGTTGTGCATTCACTGCATTGTAATATTGTTAAATCCCCCACCCATCCATTTTCTTTGTCTCTTTTATTCTCATTCGGGTCACGCCCTATTCCACCTCGCTGACTTTGGGCGAGGTACATTCTTGACTGGTTTGCTTGATTTCGGGGTTAGCCTGAGATGGTGGTTTAACAAAAAAAACAAAAAAAAGTTTCACAACAATTTCCTATGAGAGGCATATAAATGAAAAAAGCAACAAGGTTAAAGATTTACGAATAAAGGTCCTTGCTGTGCCGTGTCCATTAGATTTGTTTCTATTTCATCAGCACTCATTTATATTGGCTTGTGTGTAGAATTTGATTTGAAATTGTTTGAAACAATTGTTTGACAATGAACGTATAAATTCTACCTTTGTCTCAGTCCTCAGTCATCATACAAATACTGATATTAACACAGGCCTAAAAAGTAAACAATATTCCAAAATATACATACAGCCTCTCTATCTATATCTGTATCTATAAATGAACAAGACAAATAGTACGTATATAGTTGAGATGATTATGAGTAAAGTTGTTTCATTCATCTCTGTTTTCTGTTTTAGTGATGTAACATCCGCTCTGGGGCACAGAATTTTTTACCCAATGATTCCCGTTATATGCTTGCAGTAGCTCCTCTGCAATGTAAGAGATAGGACCAAAGTAGGGTGTGACATTCCATTGTACTTTTATGCTATTATCATATTTATACAAGATGCATTTTCCTATTTAATCATCTCCATAATTGTATAAAAATCAGACATTTGGTTGTAATAGGACATCTATACAATATTTTCATGCGAGAAGAGTGTGAACCTGCAGATAGCACCCTACAAAACAGTGTCCTTATCTTGTTCTGTGCAGACTGAAAATGCACTAACGTCAAATGACAACGAGGGAGACAAATAAAACTGCAACTGCAATGTAAGCAAGCAATTTCACATTTTTTCCCTCCCTGATTCCTTTTCATTCCACCACAGTGCAGCCTGTGAAATTGGGACCAACATCTGCTGAATGAGACAGAGGGGCTTCCTTTGCTCGCATTTATTTGATGATAGATCTGCGTTCTGTCGCTCCGTGATACATCGAAACTGATCACCTGATACATTCTACCTGTCTCACACAGAATTTACTGGTCACAGAAATATGAGCAAGAGATTTATTGTTACAGTGTGCAATCCCAATGTACTGTTCAATCTGCAATAGTGCAGGAATGGCAAATGCAAGTGGAATTAGAAGAGGTGTCTCTTGAGAATATACATGAGTAGGTGAGTGTGTGCTTTTGGTTTACACCAGGTCAGAGAGAGAAAACAGCTGCTCTGTTTTCACCAAGGAAAATCTGCCATCAGTTGAAGCAAAAGTTGATGTGTCTACTTTGAAAAAAAAAAAGAGTCTTAGTACCCAATTTAATTGGATTGTTTTGTGTTTGACAAGGAAAATGGACAATATTCCTAATGTTACTCATCTTTTGTCCTACTTCATGGACCCTCTTTAGCAATCTGAGGAAGTAGAGTGATACAGTGCCAGAGGTTAAATGGGTTGTCCCAGCTTAGCAATGACGCAATGTATTGCAGAACCAAAGAAGACAAGATGAGATGCATGAAGAAGAAGAAGCAGAGGGTGTAATTGGAGTTTAAATGTGTGTTTTTGTCAGAGATGGAGGTAATGGGCTATTATATACCTCAAGGGACTTGGACAAGTTCCTGCACATGTTGTAAAAAGCCATTGGTTCCCCCATCCCGTCACTCACAAGAGGACAAATAGGAGCGCTAGGAGGTTCCTGCAAATACAGACTTGGAGTCCATCCCAATGTTTTATCCCAATCTTTAGCTGTGGTGTTCTGTTCTCTCTCCATGGCCTTGCCTAAGGAGCTCAGGAGCAGATGGTGTGAGTCTCCCCGCAGGTATCTTTTAATTTCAAAACACTTCCAGCATAGGAAATCAAAAGTGGCTAGCCTGAGCAACACACCTGTACTTGTGGAGGGTTTCTGGTTTTGGATTTGGTATACAAACCATAAGTGTATTCTGAAGCAAACCCTAAGAGATAAATGAGAAGAGCTGCCATTTGTATTACAGTATCAGGATCAACCTCTGCTCCTTTTAAGGGGAGGCTCATACTAGTACCCCAAAATCCCCGTTTCCTAATCGTGTTGACTTTCTGTACATTACCAAATGTATTTACCAACTACCAAAAAAAACAGCAGAAGAAGAAGAAGAAGAAGAAGAAGAAGAAGAAGAAGAAGAAGAAGAAGAAGAAGAAGTAGTCATGCATCATTGCCATTAAAGTGGCAGTAATGCACTAAAAGTATGCCAAACGGCACACGAAATTGGAAGGATAACTAGAAACTAGAAAACAAAGAAGAACTGCAGTCATGGCGACTGTTGTGTGACGTAAATGCTGCCGCTGCTAGCATGAGGCATCTGTCACAACAAGGATTTACTATTTAAAGTAGTGTTGTTCCGATACCGATACTGGTATCGGCAGATGTGCCGATACTGCATTAAAAGAGTGGTATCGGTATCGGTGACTACTCACAAGTAACATGCCGATACCATTAATTCCAACACTAATATAGGATTTTAGATGCAGCATCTTGTATCTTGCTCGTGCATGATGTTCACTGGTATGTGACATGTTCACTACATGCCGATCGAAGATATCCTATTGGCCCTTGAATGCTTTGGACCAATAGCAGGACAGCTTTTTCATGTTGAGGAAAAAAAAAAACTTTAAGCATCGGTATGGTATCGGTATCGGCCGATACGGCAAAGCTGGGTATCGGTATTGGGTGCCAAAAAAACGGTATCGGAACAACACTAATTTAAAGCACTGAAATTCTACTTTTGACCACAATGTGATGCGAGATTCTAGTTAAGGGAAGTCATTTTAAACTAAAAATGAAGACATTTCCATAGTCAGAGGTGGAGGTTGCATCCAACCGGAAATTGTTGGCTGCATCAACACTAGGTACGTTAGGAAATTCACTCTGACGCCCTAACACCAGTGTGAGAGTGTGCATGTGCTTTTGAAGAGCCAGAGCGTGCTCCCTTTAATAATTTCTGAACGCTGTTATAAAGCAATAGCAGCTCTTGTTTGAACTGTTTCCTTACCTGGTGCAGTGAGCTCTGACTCTCCATTTTTGTGGCACTCTGAATAACCAAACGACACAATTGAGCAACTCTCTGACCTTCCGAACGCTGTGTGAGTGAACCAGTGCGCATTCGGAGTGTATTTCCGAACACACCCACGATAAGGGAACGGGCGTTTTGAAAGGCGAGTCGAAGCTCCACTGTTCTTAATCTTGGATTTTGTAAAATACATTTACCCAAAAACTGCGACTTTTTTGTTCATCATGATGTGTGTGTATTATTTTTTTTTTTTTTTTTTTTGACTGGTATGTTTTATACTCCGGAGCAATGTGTAGTAAAAAAAAAAAATACAGTAGCACTTGTGATCAGTTAATGGGAAGTCAACCTTCAACATTTCTTGACAATAATATATGTGACCTCACTAAACATGACATTCTAGTTAATATTACATCTGTGGAATATGAGTTATGCAGCAAAATCCAGCCCTTTTTATCTATCTCAGGAGGCGACCATTTTGCCACTTATTGTCGACTGAAGATGACATCGTGTTCATGGCTCAGGTAACGACCAATCACAGCTCACCTGTTTTCTGAGTGATTGGTTGTTATCCGGGAACTGAGCAACTGTGACGTCATTTTAATTCGACAGCAAGTGGCAAAATGGCCACCTTCTGATGTTGATTAAAAAAAAAGAAAAAAGAAAAAAAAGAACCAGCTGGATTTTGCTGCTTAGCTCATATTCCACTAATGCAATATTAACCAAAATACTAAATTTAGACTAGTGGGGCTGTGTATAGAACATATTATTGATAAGATTTTTTTGGGGGGGGGTTGGGGGTTTAGGGGGGTTGGGTGACTTCCCCTTTAAAATCGGCAGTAAGGAAACTGTTAACATAACTACTCGCGAGAAATGCTAGAAGTTTTCTGGGAATTATGTTTCTCCTGCCCTTCAAATTACAAAATCAAACAAACAAACAAACAAACAAACAAACAAGGTTGTACACCAAACCCCCAAACCCACCCCAACGACCCCCCACCACCACCCCAACGACCCCCCCCCCCCCCCCCCCCCCCCCCCCACGCCCCGCTGTGTGCATTAATCATTTTCTCCCCTTGTCCAGCTGATGGATTTTGTTGAATAAAATCCCCCCTTTTTTAGGCTCCCACTAATTACTTAAGAGAGACAAAAATGTGCATGTCACAGAGTTTTTCAATATCAAATCAACCTTCCGGATGCTCACACGCATGGATGAGCTTCTCACTGCAGCAGGGTGAGCCAAGGAGACCGGGTGTATGGGCTGGGGAGGGGTCACAGCAGGAAGGTATTGGTTGCTAATAGTAAGACTGGATTAGAAGACTCCCCTGTTGTGTGCCAGCGTGCAGCCACGTATGAATCCTCTCCGCCTGTCATCAATATTGAGGCAGTGGAGCAGGGAGATCTATCAACAAATCCGATTGCATGTCGAGAATTCTGGGGTCCCACCAAAAACCACTGGGATGGGCTTTTTTCCCCCCCCTCCTAGCCACTTTCCTTTTACATTATGTCATGCCCCAGGAGAGTATGCTCCATCTTGCCGATGCAATGTAGCACACAGAGGCAATCATGCGGTGTCTTTGGCCTCGGGGGTTGCCTGCAAGGAGGAGCAAATGCAACTTTAGCACTTAATCAGCTCAGTCATATAGTCGATGCCACACCAGTCTATGGATAGGGTTTCTCACAATATGAAACAAGATATTTCACGGTGTATACGCAGCCGTGTGCACGCACTCGGTTGAGGCCTTTTGCTCCATTTCTGCCCCATCTGATTGAAGCCCATTAAATACGTTGCCTGTGCTTGCAAGGCGCTTGATCGCAGGCAGGGAAAGAAAGATCCCAGTTGGACGCAGTGCTGCCTGCCGCCACCTGCTGAAACCATCGGATTCATGAATCTTATCTACTTGCGGAGGAGTGTGCCACAATCAGGAGCATTGTCTTGCAAACAGCGGCACATCTCAGAGGGAGATCATCCTGGATTTTGTGGATGTTTGTTGATATTGTGTAGCAGACATTAATGTTTCATGTTACAAAGGCAAAGAGTTCACGTTTGACAAAAAGCAGATACAAAGCAGGTCTAATGTGTGCCCAAGGTAAAATGAGTAAGGGAAAATACTGTGTACGTGTGTGTACACAGAGATGTGTGCATTATCAGCAGATTGATTGGCTGTGTGCATAGCCTCAGGGGAAGACATAGGAAGAGGACAAACAAGACTGTTCCCAATGGACCTGTCGGAACCAGCCTCAGGGAGGCCTAACTGCTTGGACGAGAGTAAAACTTTTTTCGACTGCAAGTGCCCTCGCTTGGCTGTGCTCGGACTCGACAAGCACATGTATTATTCACGGGTCCCACTGGGTGATAAATGGGAGCACTCATTGGAAAAGTGTTGGAATATTCACTAGTGCTTATCTCTCTTAATCCGATGACCGCTGGCTAAGCCACTCAATAAGTGGGCAAGTTATAATAGCGCTCCTCAAAGTGTAGGAGCAAAGCTGTTCAATCAATATAAAATCAATAGGGTACTTTTTTTTGTAACATTGGTGGTGATAGATGATGGCCATTGAGATCACATTATAAAATATTGTATTCTGTTTTGGACTTACACATTTAGTTTGGCAAAGTGCAAGTGTATGACGTGTAAAAGTGTGCATGCTTTTATCAAGTGTTTGGTTATTTTCCCTACTCTAAGCCAATATTATAATAGCTTTGGACTTTTCATTATAAAAATATTCTTAAAAATGCAGTTAGTTTTAATTCGTTTTCAGTGCAGGTTTGGTATTTTTATTTTTTATTTATTTATTTGTTTGTTTGTTTGTTTGTTTATTTGTTTGTTTGTTTGTTTGTTTCTTTTCAAAATGTGTTGTTTTAGTTTATCTTTTGTTAGGATTAATTTTTGGATTTTTGATGTTTTCAATAAATGGAGTAGTGGTCCAGTGTAAGAAACAAAAACAAAAACAAAACAAAAAAACAATAGGCCACTAAGTTTTGTGTAATTAAGTAAACTACACTTTTCCTTCTTCCGTAGCTAATATGGATGTACAGCAATATTGAAATATATACATTTAAAATGAATCTCGAAAGCTCACGTATGATATTAATTGACAAAGATGAAAATGGAGGACATTTTTGCTGTAATTATCTTTAGATTAGTTTTAGTTTAGTTATCGTTAGAGACTAGTTTTAGTTTTATTAGTTTGACACTTTTGAGTTTGGGTACACTTTGATTTGGTGACTCTTAACCAAAAATGACGAAGTGGCAAAAGATGTCACAATGTTCTTTTCATTATTTCCTTCAGTCTGAGAAAAAATATATCCTTGTTCAAAATAATTTTTATGAATACATGTAATGATGAAAACAAGTTTTAATAGTTACAGTTAATTAGCATGCTCAGGCTCAATGTTACAAGGATCATTCAGAATGTCACAAAAGATGGTTTCCACAAAGTTTTTCATGAATATGATTATATTCTGAAAACATAACACTATGGAAATTGAGAATATTTTTACAAATTAAAAACTCACTTCAACTCAAAATCTAACTATATGAATACATAAGGAGTTTAATGTATTTATTGTATATCAGGACAAATAACTGGAAGTTTTTGACTGTAGGAAAAAAGCATTGTACAGTAGCACCTGGTTTGCATTGGTATAGTTAAATTTCACAACATGTTAAAGCCTTTAATTGCCTTAACACTTTAGAAGCTTGTTTTATCAACAGTATTTGACCATGAGTCAGTTTGCCAACTATTCCGTCGGTTTTATTTGAAGCGGTTGAATCCTGTACAACCGCACTACCGACTAGCCTTCAGTTTACCCTGCACAGAAACTGGATGTCTGCCACAAAGCTTTCTAGAATACTAATGAGTACAGTTAGTGAGTCAAAGTTACTGACCTGAGGTGTCAAGATGGAGCACAGAGCAAGAAATGGGTGCTTGGGGCGAGTGGTGGGGTTAATGCAAGCAGACAGTTGGAGAATAAGGCTAGAAAATGTTTGCGGACTATCTGCTCACTTTTGGCTATTTTCATAGACAACACATCTGCACTGTGGCACAAATGCCGGGGTATCTTCTTTCCTTGTATCAGTGCAAAGCCAATTTGACAGGAGTGACAATATGGTGGCAGAAAGTCGGTCTAAACTTTTGTCTGATTCGACCATGTCTAAATGCTAGCGCAGATAGTCTAACACGGTTTTGGTGAATCGTGGTGGATTTCAGATGTATTTCATTTATAAATATGTGAACAGGTAGCGGTGGACCCCGGGACGACCCAGGACACGATGGAGATACTATGTCTTTCGGCAGGTCTGCGAACACTTTGGGATCCCGTCGGAGGAGTTGGTCGAAGTGGCTGGGGAGAGGTAAGTGTGGGATTCCCTGCTTAGAACTTAGGCACTGTGATGTCATTTTCAGTCGACAGCAAGTGCCTGTCCAAGGCAAAATGGTTGCCCCCTGAGATGAATAAATACTGGTGGATTTTTTTTTCTTCTTCTTGTTTCTACCTAATTCACATTCTAATCATCAGAATATTGTATTTAGACTAGGGGTGCATAGAACACATTAGTGTAAATAAGATTTGATTTTGATTGCTGTCTATATTGTTGTGTGTGTGAAAGAACTAAATAGAGTGTCCTAGAACACATCTCCCCGCCTGTTATCGCCATCCTCGCTCATCTTGTCTCCCATCTTCTTGTTTCATTTTGATACAGATTATGTGCCTGTGTGCCCAATCTCATTTTCGTCTTCCAGGCTCCCAACTTTCCCAACTATAGTACATTTTAATTCTCACCCGCCACACCATCACACCCTGTCTGACAGCAGGTGGCAAGGCCAAGATTGAAAACATACGCACACTCTCTCTCACTTACACAAAGAAATAAAAAGACGGAATCATCTCACTTCTATGCTGGTCATGCTCATGAGTGTAGCAGTGGTTAAGCTTGTCAGGCAATTAATGTAGCACCTTGTGGCGATGAGGAGCCTCTCTATTATAAACAAAGCCTATTCATGAGCTGGGAGATAACCCCTGTGCCTTCATTTGTATCAGGGGAAGAATAATTACCCCCCATGCAACTAATTTATCTCTGCAGCTACTGTGTGGCCATGTGCTTTATCTGTTTAAGGAGCTAGCTACCACTGCTATAGTTGTCGTTCACTAATACGTTTTATTTCAATGCAAGCGCATACATAGCAGTGACCATCTCCAAAAATATATTGTAATTTAGTTTCACAAACAAAGGGCAGTGACTCTAATTGGCTGTCACCATTTCTTTGTAATGGGGTATATCTAGAATAGTGTTGCTAACATTACAAAAGTAACAATTGCTAGCATATGTATTTTGATAAAGAAAGGTTTAAAAATGACAAATGGAGAGCGAGACATTACTTGTAGGTGTTTTGATACTTGGGAAGTCGGGATCTGGAATATGGAAATTTCTTTTGTTCATGTCTGCTAATTTAATAGGCATAATCATACATTAGCAATAGCAGTGCTAACATAACATTTCAAAACACCTAGATATTTTGGATGTGTGTTGTCCCATTGAAATTTAACTATAACAAGATATTAGTTAATTACAATCACGTATATAATAAAACAAGTCAGTGTGTTATATTTTTAGTCTTTAGAGAAAGGTAACACAGCAGCAGCAGGACTTTCTTGGGAAGAGCAGTATTGCCATCTACCATCTGGATAAAGAAATGCAAGCATACAGAGGAAAAATATATAAATCCCTAAAACAATGGAAAACTGAGTTGGGGAAAAAGATTAAAAATATGTTTCTGAAACTTTCTATGTGTTAGCTACTTAATGGTGATAAACAGAGGTGCATTCACGTATCCGATATCCAGGTGGGATTCTTGTTTGTCACGTTGCCAATGTAATTGTTAAGACAATTACAGTCTGTGTAACCCTTGTCACGCATGCTATTGCTAACATATTAGTGGGATTTATGTCACATTTCTGGATACACCCCAACTTTTCCCTGAATTGTCCATACTCTTGTTGGTTTGTTACTTATATTCCACTACAAATTGTTTTCTTAATTTGCTAAAACTGATGCTTTGTTTCTAACCTCCACCTTATTTTGTCTCCTGTCTAGTCTAGAAAATATAAGGGTACAGAACAAAAGGCAGAATATATGTCCACTGTGTGTGATGGGAGGATACATATTGTACAGTTTATGTTCATGATGATCCCTTTTCCAAGTCTCAAGCTGTAGATTTTCATTTTTTTTTTTTTCGTCCTAACTAGCTCTCCTGCTCTCACTTCCCTCCCGCCATCCTTTGCTCTTCAGCGCTAACAGCCCTTGACAGCTGGAGATGAAATAGAAATTTTGATATCAAACACCTACAGAAAGGAGGGTTGACCTTTGATCAATGTGCCGTTTGATGTCGTGACATGAAATTTGCATTACAGGAGCCCGAGCAGCGGACGCTACCACAAAGGACTAATGTCAGAAGGCTGTCAGGGAGCCGCGAAGGTCAAGGATCTATTAGAAAGGAACAAGCCCTCCAATCCCACACAAGAGCCCGCTACCGCATTTGATGTTCAGTACACAGAAATAAAATAGAAATTTGATCTCCACTTACAAAGCAGTCACGCTAAAGCAATTGTTCAATATTAGTCAATGTATGGCGGACGAAGGCGGAAAACAGGAGTGATAGCAAAATATGCATTAGGTCTAATATTAAATGTAAAGAGATTCACTCTGATGTTGTTTGCAAATGTATTTATTGTATTTAATAGAAGCACACTACAGCCCAAAGCCCCAAACTATACTTAAATGCAGTAGAATGGTTCACAGGTACTAGTCAACTTGTTTGGATTTAGGCATTTTTTGTTAGGCAAGCTAGTTGTATTAAGTTAGGCTACTAGTTATGGTATTCTACACTAAATGAAGCTTCACTACAGTGAAGATACATAGCATGCTCAGTTACAATGAAATGGAACGAGTAGCCTACATAATCAGTCATCTACTTTTCTCAAGATGTCTTAATAAGCAAAATCAAGACATCACAAGACATTTTGGTACATCAAGATGTCTCAAGACAAACATTTGAAGACGCCACTCCTTGACAGAGCAGCACATGGGATGCCCCCCAAACAGATTTTTGTGTCTTGAAGACACTGAATATCTTATGACATCTTAAGGCATCTTAAGACTCAAGTCTATGGACACGTCTTATAGACATCTTGACTTAAGAAGATGTGTCAAGACATCTCAAAAATGTGTCTTAAGACACAACTTAAGATGTCTTGAGACAAATTGATGGATGGGTATGTAGCTAAACTACATCAATGCTACTTCAGTTGGGTTGGAACTTATTTCAAAGGAAATGAAATTATTTGACATTTGGATACTTCCACTTCTTCCCTATATATAAACTCACCATTTATGCTAACTTGTTCGCACACTATATTCTCTGAGCCTTCTCTCTTCTGGCATAGCCCGCTCTGGCTGTATGTTGTCTATTGATCTGTGGACAGATGGATCAGTGGGTCGCTGAAGCTGTTTAATTATTCACACCGACACATCATTTTTCATACGACCAAAATAAACCAGTCACTCTGAGTGTCCATCTCTCATCCGGTCATCAGCTTGCAGCCTCATTATCTCCACAGAAGAGGTGAGGTGGGGTGGGGGAGAACAAATTGACAAAATGGAGGTGTGCATATTGGAATGTAGAGGATCTCTTTTAATCATTGTGATGTGCATACAATTATTTGAAATCATTTCAGCCAGTATCCTCATGGATTCAGTTGTATCTCAACTTCACTCGTTTCAGGAATGAATGCATTATATGATTGGAATTTGTGGATTTTGAGAAGCAATCAAAAACTTTATTATTAATCAAAACAATGCCTTTATTACGGTGAAATAAAATATGGATTATTAAAGTCTAAAATAAATATAAATTATGATAAATGGTGATAACCAAAAATGGGCATTCCACCAGTCTTGATGGACGCCCATTTGGTTGACAAATAACAACTATAATTTTTAACTATATATATTTTTTTAAAGATGGACTAAGCATTGATGGAAGCCGGTTTTCATCCATGGGTGTAATCGTCACTAACCGGGTCAACATACTTCTCATTCCGTCACACTGCAAAAAGGAAATTTAAGAAAATAAGATAGTAGAACAAGAACATTCTCATTGAAACCATGATAAAGTGTATCTAAACGTTTGACTTGTACTCATATTTTTCCCCCACATTTTTTATAAAGACCCAAAACCGAGATGTCATTTTCCCTCACATTTCTGATGCAAGGCATATTAATGTATACCAAACAATCTCCTGGGATGGAGAGAGGGAAAAAAAGAAAACATATATCATATTACCTCACTCACCATATTTTCTGACAACTTTACGAGGCAAGGCTTAACAGGTCAGACGATTTTAAGACTTTGCTGCCCTGATCGATAATTTTGTTCCTGTAATTATCTCACCATCGCACTCATTAATTACACTTTCAAGGCTCATTTCTTGGCCACAGATGTCCATTCTGTGGGAGCGTCCAGCGGGCGAGGGAGTGGAGGGGGCTGATTAATACTCTGTCTCTCTGTCTAAAGTTGGCCACCACTCACAGAGGCGAAAATGCAAGCGCGCTGTCATATGAGACTACACCAAGTGAAATGAGCGCTTTGGTCGCCAAATCGATAAATTCCAAACAAGTTTGTGGAATGTGGAACAATTCACCAGAATGCAGGAGATCATGTAAACGCGACACAAAACCAGAATTTAAGAACTTTGAGGCAGACGTGCTCACCACTTGTCTACCATATTTAATTATTTATACTGGTAGGTCGTTCGTGATTATTAGGTGTAGATCTGCAACAATTGAGATATCCTGAAACAACCTAAAAGGCACGACAAAGAAAGTGTAGTCTGATGCCATCTGCTGTCTAGAAAAGAATGTCAGCCAGTATTTGCTAAATCTTTTCTCTCAGTAAATGAGCTCAAACATTGATGCATTCTGAAAACAACTCATAAAGAGCACATAAAGAAGTGATATGAAACTGACAATACGTCATTGTGGAAGGCTTAGAGATGCAGCTGCAATCTGGGATACAAACACAGAGTTCAGGCCGGGGAGACGGCCAATAAAAGGATTAGAGCTAATAAACTGAATTTAGGCAGATGATTTTCTGATTTTGTAGTGCTTGTTTTCATTATTATCCTTCTCGATGGATGCATGTGTACATATTGGAACATGAGTAAATTGTAAGTAATCGAGTATGTGTGCCTGCCTGATTATTACAAAAAAATTGGGCCTGCTTGAGATGTTCTATGTCAGTGTATTATTATTATTTATTTTTTTTTAAATTGTGTGCGTTTCTTCAGGTGGGGGGCAGGATGACAAACCCTTGCATTCAAGTATTTACCACTTTTCAACAGCACTGTGGATTACCTCGCTGAAGTACCATTTCTCTCCACAGGAGGGCAAACACTAACCATTATTTGCATAGACGTAATCTGTCGCTTGGAAGTGCAGAGCGATTTCATGTATAATAATAATAATAATAATAATAATAATAATAATAATAATAATAATAATAATAATAATAATAATAATAATAATAATAATAATAATGTAATAAGTGGGAAATGTTTTGGAAGGGAAGTTTGAATATAATGCTGGCAAAAAAAAAAAAAAAAGAACTCATTGAATAACAATTGTGGCTGATTTATTTCTATGGCTTGAGTAAATTAATTTTTTGGTCAACTGAGGCTTTAACTCATTTTCCCTCTCAAAAGCAAGCTTATGCTTTTGCCTTGGAAATTAATTTTCCAGCCCAATAGACAAACTTGGCCATTTCTTCCCCTTCTCAGCCTTTTTTTTTTCCTTGCTTGAGGCAGGAAGCGAACACAGGAGGTTTTGTCCTTCACTGTGGTGGACCCCCCCCCTCTCTCCCGGCAATTCAACTTGATGTTGGGAGATGAGACGGGAAACAGGTGTCACCCATGACCTTCAGTGTTCAAACGCCGCAGGCCTCACAGTGTGGGGTGTTCCAAGGAGGGGTAGGCGGGCTGACCCCTCGCAAGCAACATTACCAGGGTCTTCTCCGCCCGCTTTATCGCCATAGCAACATTGACAAATATTAAATAACCTCACACTCCCATTTTTGTCACTGGGGATTATTTCTGTCACACCTGATTGTGTGTTTCACAACAGTACTTGCGAGTTGGACTGAGTTTCTCTTAGGGTCACACCTCCACCTCACATGGATGACCCCAGGGACAAAGAAAGCAACACATAGTAATACCATCTAAATCCCAGCCGGTGGCTTATGTGAAGCCGGAGACATTATGGAAGTCGGCTGCCGAGAGGGATAAACGTGCCAGCGTCCTCAGGATGTCTCTCAGCGCCTCTGATGTCCTCATAAGAAACAGATTAATTCCACAGATTATCAAGGTTGAATAGGCCAAAGTACTCACTGTTCGTGATCAGAAGAAGTTGATGCCTCGTTCAAACGTGCTCAACAGGTGGCCAAATCGAGTTGAAGCACATGATGCACCTTTGAATGATTAGGTGGAAGAGAGAAGTGGAACACTGCCAAAGGCAAACAAGCAAATGCCAAGGTCAGAGTTACCTGACCTCCCATGTAGCATGAGACATACTGGAGTGTATCTTGCATACTAGATTGAATTTTGCAAAGTTTGGCAATTTTATGTTTAAAAAAAAAAAGAATCACTGTAAATGTAAATATAGGTCCATTATTGTATAATTGTATTTTAATTCAATTTTAATTCAATTCAATATTTTTTGCGGCTTTAGAATGACCTGCAGGACAAACACAATGACATTAAAATATTCAGTGAGTTGATTTTTGTGAAGAAAAAAAAAAAAATGCACAAAAATTTCTTGTTGAATAGCAATCTTTATGGAAGAGAGCCCTTTGCGCTAGGGGGAAAAAAAAATACAGGATGTGGTTATTTTGTTCTTTACTTCAAATTCTTTGTTATTGGGTTAAAATAGTGGACTTTTTATACATTCGTTGAAAAATGTAAGATCAAAAAAGATATATATATATAAAAAGCATTATTTTTTGTCCATATTTAAAATAGCATATTTAAAATTGGTCATGAATCTGGTTAAGAAGTGCATTGTCCTATGCCCCCCCCCAACACACACACACACACACACACACACACACACACACACGCACACACACACACACACACACCCCCCCAGTAGCACTGATGAAAAATTGTGGCCCACTCCAGTATTTATTTTAATTTCTTCCGCAACTGTTTTTTATTTGCTATGTTTTAATATATTGGGTCTTAAAATTCCTGTATGCCTTATTTATATAATAGTGTTTTGACCATAAAAGTGACTTTGTTTATTGTTACAATTAAATGTGACTTTTATTACTTCTCAAAAACAAAAGATGACATTCAAGAAAATGTGGTGACTCAGCCCTAATGCCTTTAAAGGAAATACTGTGTTACTGATTCCAAGTTATCTGTTGTAAACAAGTGTAGGCCACAGCTCTGTTGTTTTAACTCTGCACATACTTGTCCATACAAATCTTCAAGCATTCGTCTGGAAGTACGCCTTTTTATGGACTAATGGTTATTTGGGTTGTGTGTCCATGGCATGACACTGAGGACCAACTGTTGGACACAGGGTGGCCACAAAGACAGATGGCAACCAAATGCCGTTTATTGGTTGCCGTTACCACATGTGCGACCCGATCACATCAGCCATCAATGTGCAAAGTCTCTCTCGCTCTTTCTTTCTTGATCAACTCTTAACCATTAACTTACTAGATCTAAATTAATGCTGACTTTTGAATGCCATCTCTGTCAATACCGTATGTTCACACATGTACTCTCTACTGTGCATGTATATACAGTCCAGCATTTCGGTGCATACATGCTGTGTGCACATTCTGAAGATGGTTGCATGTGTGCGACCAAGTGTCATATTGCCTTACTATGTGCTGATATAGAGCCTGGAGCAACAAGTCACACCTGGCGTGTGAGAGCCGTTCACCAGCTGCTCATGATTGAGTGTCAGATATACACACACATGCACACAAACGCGCTTTGCATGCTCACAACTGTATGTTTGTTCAGTTCATTCCTGACACATTTGCATGCACACTTAGGAGTCGTGCATTCATATTTGCCTGTGGGTGTCACGCACAGCCTATAGTGTAGGAATGCATATTTGTAACACGGACAGGGGCACTGAATGTAGATAACTTGAGGAAGTAAAGGACGAGAAAAGCCATTAAACAACACGACATTCTGATGAGAAATCCACATTCGCTAGCGTCTCAAATGTTCACCCCGAAGTAGGATACGGGCTTAAGGAAACACATTTAACGACATGGTGACTGTATTTTACATACGGCGACTCACACCTGCATATCTCGACACATAACTCGCTGCTATGCTTTTTAGCCATACGTACACAGTAAATTCTGGAGTGTGAATTTAATTCTATTAGAGTCAACTCAGATTTACACCAGGAAGAGTAAAATAAAAAATATATATAAAATTCACTCAAGGGTTAAGGTTAGAACTCACGACCTTTAGCTTGGGCGACTGCCACAATGCGACACTACCACCTGAGCTATGCCCCTCCTACTTTTTGCTTTTCTCCAAGAGACCAGATCGTTTTTGGTCTGTTGGAGTTAGGAAGATTCCATGGAATCGTGGAAAGCAGGAGCTGCGTGGCTCAGGGAGTAGATCGGCTGTCTCCCAAGCTGAAGTTTATGAGTTCTTTCCTACCTTGAGTCACTTTTATTTTGTTTATTTTTTCCAATTCTTTATTTTACTTTCTTCCCAGTGTAAATATTACTCTAAAATTGACTCTATTTGGCCCCACTCTAAATATAGTCAAATTGACTCTACAGAATTTACTGTGCAAATATGAAATTACAAATATAGCTACTGGTAATTATTATTGTAAGACAATTCATTTCTAACGACATTAGCCACCAAATGACTGAGTCAACTCGAATAGGTTACTGAATGTACTTTTGCTGAAAAAAATACATCACAGTCCCCCCCAAAAAATCCAGTTTGTTTGAAACGGTAAATACACTGCAATTATATATTGCTTTATCCTGATACTCTGTTTACAACAGGCTATTTCATTCAAACATATACCAGAATGTAGCCTACATTGGCGCATTAACACATGGCCTTGAGCTTTCTTTTTACTTTAAAATAAGTTATTTTAACCTCCAGGATGCCACGATGTACTCTGGCCAATGTCAGAACAAAGAATGTTTTTTATTTTTTGGTCCGGTTTTAAATCCATCTACGTTGCTAGTGCTACTAGCATCGTCCTAATTAGGCTACGCTTGTTCATCTGTCTCTGACATCCCAAGTTTTCGTTTGTTGCTAGCACAGCATTAGTCAGTCAAATAGTCCCGTTTCTAGGACGGCGCACAATGGATTTGATATTTTCCTGACTGTCTCAACCACAACGTACTGAACTGCGACCATTATAGAGTCTTGAGTCACTGCTGTGGCTTGAAAGTTGACACACATAGTGACCAGCACATTCTCCCAACGCTGGCTAATCTAATCAGTTGTATTACAGTAAAGACAGGCTAGAGGTGAAGTTTAATGGATGCCAGAAGACTAACACTCAACAGATTAGTTTGCCTTCAAACAAGACAGCAGGCTTTCTCAGTTCACATAAATGAAAGTAATAATAAGATTAAGGTACTGTATACCAGGGGTCATCCTATAATGTGGTGCCCGTGGGCACCAGGTATCCCCCAAGGACCACAGGGCCTCTTCTAAAAATAGCTCACCAGTGATTCAGTGTGATATTCACATAAATATCTTAAAATCACATTTTATTAAATGTGATTTGAGAAAATGTGTTATCAGAAGTGCGTATCAAACTGCACACCCTTCACATTATTATTACCCAAGAAGTAGCTCTCAGTTTCAAAAAAAAGGTTGATGACCTTGAAGTTGTAGCAAATTGCTGTAACATTATTAATCTTTCCAGATGTTGTAACATTAAAACTATGAGACATGAAATGTGCTCCATGCTCTTACATAGTGACATGTTTTTGCTGGGAAGAGAAATGAGGACGAGGTGAAGGCAAGGAAACCATCATACCTCCCTTCGGAGATGCACAAGACCCCATTATCCACCATCTTCCTTGTCTGGGTGGGGGCTCATAATTGGACCTTTGTCCTGTGTGTGAATTCTTCGCCTGCACACTTTCCCAGAGTGCGTCCAGCTAGCAAACAGATGAGGTTTGTATGCAGAAAACGCACGCAGGCACACACAAACAACCACTCAAAGTGCGTCCACGGGAGATGTCACACACAACCCCCAGGAAAAAAATGCAGCACAATAACAAGAGAAGGACTTTCAAAGGGCCTTGCACCCATGAATGTGTCGGTCCAAAACTCACAGACTCTTGGTCCATTTGAATTGCGGGAAAAAACTTGAGACGAAAAGGAGAGAGTAGCATTTGTTGTTTGGTTTTCCCCCAGCATTATTCAGATTATTCCTTAACACTGCATGGCAGGGAGGAAAGAACCGCATCTCCAAGGCAACCACAGGGCCTACAATTGTCTGATAGTCCTTTAGAGCTTGCAGCTGCAATGGCACTCGTCTGAAAGAGCCCTGTTTTGGTCATTGGCTATAATAGTGAGGAGAAGGGGCAAGAGGAGTGAGGAGCGGGCCTCCCTTTTCAAGCTTAGAAAAATAACAAAAGCATTTCTCTCCTTTTTGTCCTCTTCTCATCTCTGTTAAATTAGCAATATCCCTGTCATTCACTCCTCCTGTCTTTCTCATCTCTTTCTTTCACTCTTTCGTTCTCACTTTCCTGGTACGTCTGGAACATGTTAACAGATTCGTGCTTACTTGCTCCATAATACGTCTTGTCTATTTTTATTTAAACTATTCTGCTTTGTAACCCATATAAAACCAAAAGATACATTGAGATAGACACATTTATTTTGTCATTTCACTATTCGAGTCACAATTACAATATTCTTCCTGCCCCAGAATACAAATGGATGACTCTCATTCATCATTCTAACATCTTATCTTATTATCCACGAACCAGGAAGTAGCCTGCTGCTAAACAACATTTAAATAACAAATAACAAAACAATTGCACTTTTTTATGTGCAGCTTCGGAATAACTGCCATTCATTCCTATCTAATGCCCCCGCAACTTTAAAGTAAGGCAGATTGCTCAATCAAACTTGAAATGTTCATGCTCTACAACAAACAGATTTCCTCACTAAAACGATATGCCTCCTTTTTAGGCAGTACAAACTGGAGTGGTGGAACAGAGCACTTTTGTAATTCAAAGCATACAACTATGATGGGCTCTGGTCGGGATTTCTTCCAAATCAATAGTCATGCTTTTTGGATGGAATGTAGCTGGAACATCTGCTGCCTGAGGTTGGATTAACAGGTGCCACAGAGCACCAAAGTGGCGTGAGAAAACGGAATCTGCTGGGAGCATAGCAGAGCCAGCTGCTCTTTGGCCATCTACGTGGGGGTGGTGGAGGGGTGGGTTGCACTTTATTAAACCACCAACAAAAAAATGCAGCAGACTTTAATGCCTTGTTTTCTCCAAGCAGTTCATTTCAGCCCCGCAGAGTTGAGTTTTTGAAACCCTGATCTGGTTCGGGATTCTGCACAGGGCATAGTGTGGATAGCAAAGAGCATGAAAGTGTTACCCAAACTCAACAAAGAAATCCAGGACCATAATGGACAACATCCCTCATTTATTTTATCTTCTCGTCATGTCTATGTTTATGACAAGAAGAAGAGAAAAGTGTGCTTTGTTTACCTCCCATTTTGGTCCTTTTTATCACACAGAAGTGACAATTCTGTCAAGTAATCGACAAACACAAACAAGAAAGGTCAAAAAAGAGATATGGGATAAATTTGAACTGTATTCAGTTATTTAACCTTCAAATGGTTGAAGGAGGTGCGGAAGTAGATGTATGGGGTTCTGTCCTTGTACGATCAGTGTCAAAGTTCCGTCCCCATTACTGGCAGTGCGTCAGATTTGTTTCCATTATGGACAGAATTTCTCGGTGCGGCCGTGGCCTTAAGGGTGTTGGGTTTTGTAAACTCTAACTGTAGTAATTTACAGTCAAGTGTGAAGAGGTTAGGACGAGAATCAGCACCTCCAAATCTGAGACAATGGTCCGAAGGCAGAAAAGGGTGGGGTGCCCTCTACAGAGGAGTATCTTGGGGTGTAGAGCCGCTGCTCTCTAGTTAGGATGCCTGCTGGAGGCCTCTCAAGTGAGGTGTTCTGGGCACGTATCACCTGGAGGAGGCCCAGCGGGCAACCCTGGATACAGTGGAGCTGGATGGAGTGGCTGGTGAGAGGGAAGTCTGGACTTTCCTGGTAAAGCTGATGCCCCCCAACCTGATCATGGGATAAATGGATCTATGGCTGGCTGGCTGGCTGGCTGGATGGCTGGATGGATGGATGGATGGATGGATGGATGGATGGATGGATGGATGGATGGATGGATGGATGGATGGATGGATGGATGGATGGATGGATGGTTGAACACTGGAAACACCCCAATAGCTTGAGGCCAGTTGCTCCCAATAAAGCTGCTCAGTGTAAAGAGGATGTTGGCTACTTACTAATCATCCTTACTCTCCTCAACATCCAAGGCTGTTAAAACATCCACTGGTGGAAATAAGCACAATCTTGAAGACAGCACATACAATAGGATTTTGCAAAATGAGATGTGAAATTTCAAAGAAAAACTGGAAAGGTGTAACCAGTAGCAGCAATAGCATAGCAATAATATAAAAAAAAAAAAGTGATATACATATTTCAAGATTACAGATACTTTTCAAAGGGAACAAGTAATCAAAATTACACTTGACCCAGAATTATTTGGTTCCCATTGGACTGTATTGATTGACTGTTTAATTCTGCTGGTCTTGTCTTTTAGCAAACACGCAAGTGTATGTTGGGAGAGCAGCAGCCAGCTAAACTTGTCATTTCAAGCCCTCGCCACAGAAAACAGCCCTGAGGAATTAAAGAATTTCCACACTTCACTTGAAGTGAGCAGATTATCAAATCAAGAGATTGCGAATTGCTAGGTGTCTCTGAAAATCGATAGAGTACAAAAATATATAGTTCATATCAAGTTCTTAATAGCTGGATTTTCACATAACTCTTAGCAAGTTTGATTTTTGATCAAGCTTAGACGTTTGAAAGTTGGTGTGATGTTTCACAGAGAGGGTCTTGTAAAGTCCAGTTGTTGGCTTTGACAGCTTTAGGTAACAGCTGGTCTCTGCCCATGAATAAATGTAAGTGAGTTTATGGCTGATGCAAACTTGTCAAGTGTACAAATCCAGTTTAATTTATTTCTACTAACCTGGCCATTCAATGTTGTGGAGATTTCTGTCCATCAGTCATATTTACCAAGTCACATTATGATATTTCTCTTGTGTCTCCTTGATTGCAATACTACAGTGATAATTTTTCCTCCTTTTACTCCATATTGAGCTAAAATCTCTTACTGTTGTGACTCTGAAATCACCCCGCCACAATAATTCCCAATAGATGTGCAGATATATTGTCATATTGCTGCAAGAATTACACATTTTTAAATCAACCTTGTGCACACAATGGATGAGCTAATCGATGGCATGCTGTGCTAAGTGCAGAGTGAAAAGGCCTTTAACTCATTTGCTACCCAAAACATAAAAATATGTTCTAGTTACATTAAGTGTGTTAAGTGTGACAAAGACGTATTTATACGTTATTTATTTATTTATTTATTTATTTATTTATTTATTTATTTATTTATTTATAATGCTAGAGCATACAGAAGGCTTTGATGCAGCCTCTCAACTGCAAAGAACAGGTGAAGCAGTGGTAATAATTACAAAAACCAACAGCTGGCAGCAGAGATCAGAGATCAACCAGGGCCATGTTGAAAACAAGCTGTTTCCCCACAATTGTAAAGATTTGTAAATAATGATGAAACTTAGCTATATTCTAATGATAATTTCTTCAAAAACGGAAACAGATCAAATGTGCTTTTTTTCCCTGATGAAAGAAGAGAATAGTCTTTCTTTTGTTATGTTCCATGTTTTAATAGCAAAAGAACACAATATTCTGTGGGCCTCGCAAAATCAGTCAAAATCCAGTAAAGCAGCTGGGCGCGTGAAAATGGCTGGGAGTGAATGAGTTAAGCAGCCCATTATAAAAATTTCTGCATTGTCCCTTCTACCAACATGCCAAAAAGGTATTCTTACTACTCCACAACTGATCAGCTACAACAATTAGCCAGGCTAATATAAATCAGACACTAGCCCTGCTGACCTTTTCCCTTTTCTAGTTATTGTGATTCTGACAAGAAGAAGAAGTATCCAGTGAATTAAAAGGAGACTGTTAAAGCTCTCCCAGAGCTGGGATATTATGTTACTGGCATATTTGGTTGTGAGTGGCCCATCGAATGGAGAGGAAAAAATGTGTCTCTTTTATTGTGCGCTGCAAAGACAGAGGACTTCTCACATTGAAAGTATCGTGACATGATACCACCACACTATCCGAACAGTCTGTACGCCTGTGGGAGGTCAATCAGCGTTATCGTGTTTTCTGTCAACTCCTCCCAAGTTGAGGAAGCAGTGAAAGCCTAAGATTTGATGATGCTATGTCCACCCAGATTAGATTGCATTTAAAACTGATACATATCAGCAAGATGACTAAGGGGTGCTTTTCAATATGGCTCAGAGTGTCACATCAATTGTTTACTTTTGTCGCTTTACTTGTGTGCTGTAATCACCAAATCACTTCGAATGAAGTGTCTACCATATAGTGTTACTGAATGTAGGCAGTGTTCACTTTGAAGAGGAGACCACTGTGTATCCTCCCTATTACCTTACCTCATCTATCACAGCACCTAATCTGGACCTCTCCTGGGTGCTCACTTGCTGATAGCCAAAGGTTAAGACCATCAGCAACCTTAAATGGGGTCCTTAGCAGCCAAGAGTCTATAGGGAGAAAAGACACGGTTGAGGAAGGAGAGACACTGGCACAATGCAATCAGTCCATTTCAGACCCCTGAGAAAACAAACTCCCTCTCTACCATTGAATTTGTCCTAGTTGTAGACAATAATGCTTCAGACTTCCCATATAGATACCTGGTGACTGAGACCTTTCTCACTTACACAATGTTTTGCTTTCTTTTAAGGTTACATTTCCTAAAAAAAGAAAAAAAGATGTGTTTAAGGGAGACCACCCTACTAGTTAGGCTGCATGAGTAGAAAGAAATGTGGTTGTTTGCATATGGGTGGTTGAAAGAGGACAGCTGGGGAGAAAAAATTGCCACACACCTGTTCTCACAGTCCCGCCATCAACCTTTGTGGAACAACCAGTGTGAGCTGTTTTCCTGTAGTGGTCCTAAAGGGCGAGGACAGTGGTATCGTCACCCATTTAGAGGATGACAGGAACACGTGGCCCACCCTTTGGAATGCTTGTCGGGCTGAGTGTGAATGAAGGTGCTGGGTTGGGTTGGGGTGGCAGGTGCTTTGACGGATGTGCTGCAGAGTGCCAAAACAAACAGCGAGGCAAGATGCCGTCAGGGTGTGGCAGTCACAAGAATAAAATTGAGAGGGAGATTAGTCGGGATGTAACGATAAGGGCAATATCGTGATATCGTGATATTAAAACTGCCACAATATCGTCGTCTTCAAGTTCACAATATTTAAAAGGAACACATCTGTTAAAAAAGTCAGGTTGATTTCCATTTGTGCAGTTCTAGCACCCTCTAGTGGCTAGTTTATTAGTGCAATTTAACTTTCATTGGGGATGTTTTAACCTTCTATGTAAAAGTCTATGCTAATTGTCAGATGAAGGGGAACCTAATTTGCTTGTGAAGCGATCAATGTGTGCTTGCATTACCAAGTAAGTGCCTCAATATTGTTATCAGAGATTGTAGGTGGTTTATATGCATTGTTGTTATGTACAAAAGCATAAAATTATGCTTTTTTAGTATGAGCTGTTTTTTTTGTTTTTTTTTACAATATTGTGATCTTTTTTAAATATCGCCAAGGCCCCTACAATATCGTGATAATTATCGTATCGTGACGTTCATATCCTGAAATATATTGTATCATGATGTTTGGATATCGTTGCATCCCTAGAAATTAGTGCTGAATCGAATGCCATTGTCATTAATGCTTACTAGTTGTTTTTCTAGGCAGGTACCAATACTAAGTATCAGTATCAGTTAGGGTTTGGTGGAAAAAAAAATCTATTTTTCATAGCCCAATATTTATTCATAAATCCACATCAATTATTTGAGGAAATTAAATTTTAAGGGCTTTGTTTTTGTATCTTTGTATCGTCCTGGTATTGGTCTATCCCTATTTGACAAAAAATTCTCAATGAATCAAGATCTCAACCACAGATGGCTTCATCTCTCTCTAGTCTCTTTATATTATGTTTTCAACACCTTAGGTTAAAAAAGTAAACCAATTTTGACAATGTAAGGAAGAGGACAGTTATCTGTTATCAAATGCACTGAGTAAAAGAAGGCATCAGAAAAATAATTAAGTAAATATACTTTAAGAATTAACACACAGGTACAAAGTATTTGTACTTCATTACTTCCCACCGCTCAATGTGAGGGATGTCCAAGCAAAATCAAAGACACACAAACTGTCAAACTGCCCGGCGATTGGCTGGTGACCAGTCCAGTCCTGGGTGTACCCCAACTCTGGCGCAATGTCAGCTGGGACTGCACTCTTCAACAACGTCAAAGTGCTGTCACTACTGCAGCAACAGGCATAAATATGACTCAGGTAGAATTTCACTTGTTGCATGTCATTTAATGGCTCACCCAATCACTAGGATAGTAACCTTACACAGAACATGTGCACAGAAACCCTGTAGCGATCGCTGTTACACAAGAGAAACAGGATCTTCCTTGATTGCTAAAATTGGGTTGGCTGACTTGGGTCCCTGACCTGTCCTCTGTACCCCCACGCCATTATGAAGGTGAAGAAAGATGGGCAGAAGGAAAATGCCTGTCTCCAAGTTATTCTGGGACAAGTAGCACATATTTATCAGCTCCACACTCTGTTGTTATTTGTTGATTTGGTTTTGGTTGGATTTTAGTTGCCATGTTTTCCTTGCTACCGTTGTTATTGTCTGTCTCGTCAGGTTTTATCACATCCACCTGTGCTTGTCGACCCGCTCCCTTTTGTTATGCAATCAACTCACTGAGCTACGTGTCTTGTCCAGGTGTTCGTCGTTGTCTCGTCAGTTAAATAGGTTCACGTAACAATGTTATTTGGCCTGACTGCGTTAACCAGAACAGCAAACAATTTATCGGAATCAGCCATCTTTGTGTTTGCATTTGTCTCGAACAGTTTGAGGTCACACTGGGAGAACCCAAATGCGATATATCCGACTTCCCACCTTCTTTGAAAGCAGCATCAGCTCCCTGCTTTCTGTCTTTGTCATTTGTGTCAACAACCAATCACGGCTCAGATTAAGAAAACAGGTGAGTCATGATTGGTTGTTACCTTAGCCTTGGCCTTTAAGAAAAATAAATAAATACACAGGCAAAATTACATTGACTAACACCTTTGCACAGATTTACAACGCATGGCGTGCCAGATTTGCACCAGTCACGAAGACAGAGCCCCTCACCGCTACTCTGGTCGCACAGCGTGTTCCAAAACTAGAGCTGAGGTGAAGCTGGTGAAGCAAGCACGACACAAGCAGTAAACATGAGCTGGGGAATGTCTGATAGAAGTTCAGAGGTTAGAAAGAAGCATGCCTTGGCAGGGACAGAGGGACATAGCCACCTGGTCATCTGGGTTAATTATAAATGAGGCGAGCCACAAGGGGGGAAGATGAGCTGGACAGCT
>NC_135418.1:10979024-11041524 GCF_051991245.1 Festucalex cinctus | reverse complement strand
TTTGTTGAATATGTTTTCATCAAAAATGGATGTTAAAAAATCGATTCGGCTGCCTATTGAATCGATTCGAGAATTGGGTGCTGTAGTATCGCGATATATTGCCGAATCGATTTTTTTTTTAACACCCCTACTAAATTCTTGAACTAATGTAACAAGTTTTTCACTTTTCACAAATTGGAGTTTATGGATGAAAAAATAAAACGCACCGCACTTTGTTTGACACGCAAAAAAATATATATATATATATAAAAATAAAAATCCCAGGCATTTCATATAACAATTGCGTGGTTAACCTTTGCATGACATTCGAATTTACAGGAGATATTGCTCAGCTTTGATTGACAAAGAGTAGACTATTTATGTTACTCATTTTTGGTAGCTTTATTGGGTTACTTGCAAAGATCTTATTTCGATCATTCCGCTAATAGTAGTCATATTTTGGCCCTGTAGCTATTATTTATTTATTTTGCACAGGAGCATGACAGTGAATCAATCTTTCACCCTTCACTCGCTCTACACACACAAAAAAATTATACGGTCTAAAATGATTTTCCTCGCTTATAGTTACGGGACATGTGGTCGAAGTGAAAGAAGTGCACAGTGAGCACTTTGCTGTGGCTGCTCCCCCGTTGTAGGTAGGAGGGGTTACAGTGACGCCGTGGCTGCTCCAACGGCTCTTTCTGTGACCGGAGCTGAGAGCTCAGCATCCTCTCTTGTCAGCGGCACTTGAGCAGGCACGTTTTTCTCGCCGCACTCTCAAGAGGAAGAGACAAGCTCGGGGAATTACCGAGGTCTACTGACCAAACAATCCGACTCTCTTTCCTCCTCAAAAGTCAACACTCTGCAAAGATGAAGACAGGCTGCGTCATCCTGGCGTGCACCTTGCTCGCCGCAGCATCCTCGGTAAGATGAGTTAATTGCTTCATGTGTTGTGGGAGTGCGGCACTGGTGCGGTGCATGGTGGATGAGAGTGGCCGTGGAATGAGCACTTTTCTCCCGCAGTGCCGCCGATGCGCCAAAAAAAAAAGCAGCCCGAGTGTCGCGCGCCTTTTATGTCAAGGATAAATTGTTTTTCTTTGTCCAAGCTGGGTGAAAAAGTCACGAACAACTCTTCTTGTCATTATCGCCTTGACGAAAACAGCCCCGTTTAACTGCAGAATTGATTTTTAAATGGGATCCTTGTTCTGTCGTGGCTGTGAACAACTTGGGTCATGCACATTTACGCACCGAGGTGTCCTTTTTATTTTGTATTGAACTTTTATGTAGCAAGTTCGTCTTGGTTTTTGGTTATTGGCACGATTGTTTCTAGGGCAAGTCATCAATTGCATGTGAAAATGCTTGGCATGTTTTTATTGCCAATTAGAGCAAATGCTCGTGTCACCCACCACTTTGTTAGGTACACCTGCACATGCTGATTATTGCAATGTCTGATGTTTACTTTTCATTGGCACTGCCTGATAATTTCCTGATACTTCAAATTTTGGGTGAAGTTGCTGTTGTACTGTACTGCAACAGTACACCATCATACCTAAAAATACAAATAGAATGTGATAATTTGTAGATCATTGTTTCCTAACATTTACTGAGCCACGACACAAATTTAACATTAGAAAAATCTAACTGCAGTGCAAAACCAAAGAAAAATGTCACTAAACTATAGGTAGCATAATGAAATAGCTATATTATTTGTCGTTAATAAATAATACTTGACTGAAAATTTATCATTTTCCGTGGCACACCTGATGTTCTCTTACAGTTCACTATATACTGTATGTTGTATATACATGCATCAATCACTGATAAAAATGCTTTCATGTCGCTCATGAGTAAAATCTAATAATAATAAAAATAATTAAAAAAAAATCAGAATACTGCAAAGACGATTATAATCGTAATGGTAAGTGACACAGGAAGTCATGCTTTACTTGCTTACTATTTGTCATCAGTTTTTATATTTATGGCCAAAATATTTTTCATGCACATTACTAAATTATATTTTTACTACTGCATAGTGTTGGGTAGTATAGTTAGTAGATAACTTACGTGCAGTACGATTTATGTACAAATTTGGGTCACGCCACCATCCTTGGAATGGAGGTCCGTCGTGAGACCACGATACTGCGTTCTTATTGGATTTCATAAGATTGTGTGGTTTTACTTTGATGTTGTGGTACCAGCTGAGAAATACACCAGTTGTGTTAATGTAAGCTCTACCTTGTTGTAGGTTAAGTGATTACATTGAGTATGTATTACATACATTTGACCTTATTTGCTTATTAGCGTCTCCTGTGAGGCAATGATTGCCATGATTATTTTCATCATCATAGCAATGATAATGAAGGTTGTATTGCCGATAACAACCTTCCAAGATATGTTCATCTTTTGGAGCAAATGTCACCCTAAATGGGTTGAAGTTTACTCACATTAGTCAGCAATGTGTTCGATACCAGGTTCTGAAATCCTGCTACGACCCAATTTGCTGATGCTTAACATGCTGTTTTATTTCACAGGGGAGTAAGACGGGCCTGTCCGTCAAACCTCCGTGCAGGTCAGGCTTCTCCCAGAACTTCTACACGGTCATCGTTCCCAGGGTTGTGCTGCACGGCCAGAACATTCTCAGAGGTATGTCTGCTGCTGCTGTTGGATTTCAATTATTGACTTTTTTTTTTTTTTTTTTTTTGTTCATCATCCTCATGGAGTGATTGATTGAATGTGGGCCCTTCACATGTTCATTGTATGTGCTGTGTTTCTTCATCACGTCTGTTTGAAGGTTAGCGTGTATTGTGGTTGTGTAGTGTAAGCTACACAGTTTGCCAGTAGAAAGGGTTAAAAATGTATTTTTTCCTCTGTGCGGTGCTTGTCATTTCATATTGATTTGTGTTCAGGACTTCAGACCTGAGAGAAGCATTTTTCTATTTATCATGAGACATTTTCCAAGTGTCTCATTCTTTTGGGTTTTTGGAGGAATGCAATTTTGTTTTCATTTGCTCCATTTGTTTTCAGAGCAGCCAGGGTTCTGCATCTATTGCGAGGTTCATTCCTGCCATGAGAAATTATGCTGCATTTTCTCCTGTGTGTCTCCTCTATGTGCCGGTGAATCTGCTGTAATAGAAAAATCCATCTCTGCCGCAGCCTAGAGTTCGATTCTGTATAACTGGAAGATAGACTTTGTGATAAATACTGTATACTCACTCATATCAATCTTTAAAGAGCAACTCAACACCAAATCAACTATTTTTTTTCTGCTGATAACCTGTATAAATGGTTGTCCTGGCTATTATTTTTACTTTTTAGCGCATGTTTGTGGAAAGCTTGAATTTGGGGCAAAAACTGTCTCTGTGGCGCCATCGTCAGGTTAAAAACTGGGCTAAACACAATTTTGGCTGTTTTTCTTCTCTTTGGACAAGCATGGACTATCGACGTCACTTCCATGAAACTGACATAGTCGATCTGTTGTGTCTCGTACACGCCTCCTTAGTTAGTGGGTAATAGCGTTTGCGAACATCGATATATTGATCTCAGGTAAGTGATTGATTAGCATAGTATTTGGTTAGTTTATTTAGCATAGCTTGTCATAGTATAGAAATTATTTAGATCGTAGTTTCACTGCTACTGTCAATCACAGCCACACCACCCCCAATCCTCTTCCCAATGCCAACACTCCCTTTGAGTGCTGTTTTCAAATATTAGTGAGGGTTGGAGCAAGAGACTGGTTGGGGGGGTGAGTTGTGCTTTAAACTCACCAAATTGGAAAATTCTGAATCGACTAAAAGAAGGAACATTGGGGAAATTCAGCTTTTTAAGTTTGGGTTTTTGTTTGCTGTCATGTTGCTGACAAGTGGGTTGCAGGACATTTTGTAGTACTATAGTTACAGAAAACAGCAGTGAACAATATGCAGCACTTACAATGATCAGGGTTTCCCCCAGTGCTTTATAAGCTTGGCGGACCGCCAGATTTTTCTTGCACCATCTCTGCCGGGCTCAGTGTCACTACCGTCAATAAATATAAACCACCACATGTCGCTAGCCAGTGTGCACTCTGTCTCATGTCGCATGTCATTCATATTTTCCTGGGCTGAATTTTGTTCCCAGTCTGTCCTTGGGTTTATCAAGTTTCTGGGGGAAACCCTCCATAATACTTAATGTTTGCAGTCTGCTTTCTTCTCAGGTAAAAATGAAATGAAATTTTCTTCACATAGTAATAGCTGCTGGCATGAGTATCGTTCAGCTTCTGGTGTAGCAATTGAATTATTGTGTTTGTTTTGTTATTGTGAAGGGAAAGGACAGTGTCACTACCGTCACTACCGGTGAGCGAGTTTGCCTGAAAGGCCTCGGGGCAGAAGGTTTCTGCCTGTTTAGAAATGGGCCAAGGTGTCCTTATTGCCCCAGACATTTTGAACAAAGTCAAACGAGTTCACTGTTCTCGTGATGTATGGCGGCCCCTATCTTGCAGCCATGCAGTCCTCCAAATCTGACGCTCGTTGGGTTCCAGCAGTATCAGTCCTCATTCAATGATTAATGCGCACTCGCTCGATTCGTCTTCAGTACGGGAGGACGCTAAGTGAGAGGAATCCTTTATTTAATAGTAACACTACATCGCAGTATGTATAACCCAAAACTGTCTGTTTTCACGAAAACAAATGGATCAGGTGTGTTGTAATGTTGGGTCTAGGATGCTACAGA
Source organism: Festucalex cinctus (assembly GCF_051991245.1). Lineage (NCBI taxonomy): Eukaryota > Metazoa > Chordata > Actinopteri > Syngnathiformes > Syngnathidae > Festucalex > Festucalex cinctus. The sequence continues at coordinate 11,036,841 of NC_135418.1, read as the reverse complement.
GCATGTGGGGTGGGGGGGTTGCAGGACCACTGGAGACCGTGGTTGTTGTGTCCCTGGAGAAAATGACAGTGAGCGATTGTTGGAAGGACCAAAGAGCTGTGACCCAGCAGGCTCAGCGTGAACAAGGCTTGTGTTTCCAGTCACATCGGGCCGCATGCTGAGGTGAAATGGGAGTTGTTTTTGTCATGTGTGGGCGGTGTGTATGTGATTACATTATGTTTTATGAGGCTCGCTAATTGTCTCGTATTCTGCATTCATTTGTTGCATATCTCTCAGTGGGCACTATTTTCGTGCCCTGCGCAACTCTAGCGCAAAGTGCAGGTCTAACTGTGGTGGAGTTTTCTTTCTTTTGCCATTTTCACAGACGGACACAGGTTTAAAGGGGCGTTTGCGCCATTGTGAGAGTGAACTCCACCAGTTTGTTTGCCAACCAATTGAAGTAGCTTCCCTCATTCTGTTTGTATTCAGTGCACCCTTTGACTTTGCAGAAGTTCATACAGAAGATCAAAATGTAAAAAGTATGTTCATAAGAGATTGCGAGCAGACCTCCACGTGTGGTTGATCACAGGTCATTGCAATACATTTATGTGTGATTTTTTTTTCTACATGTATTCAGAGGGTTCGCTGCGTGCTGTTGTCATATTTATGAAAGAATTACGATGACATTCACCCCACGTATCAGCGGAGTGCATCTGCATGCGCTTCGATCAAATCCAATAAAACCGCATTACACCACCTGCGCCACAACCTAGACCTGCTTTAACTGATCTAAGGTCTATAGTCCATTTTCTGTCACCAAATTGTCACATGCGCCAAGGGTGTGTAATAGACACCCTGTATCAAATGGAATGCCCAGCAAGGCACAGCGCGGTCTGCAAATTTGCAAAACACGGTAAGCCTGGCAAAAACTTGACCGGGCACGAAAATTAAGCTGCACCAGTTATTACATCGAGCGCACGTCTGTCGTCTTATGACCTTTCTGAATTCATTGTGCTGTATATCATTTTTATTAGTTCTTAAAATAACAATTTTATAGTTATGTACCAGTACTGAAAGTAAATACATCATGATGAGGTGACATCACAATGGGGTATTTACATTCTAATTCTAATTATTTTGTCGAAGTCATTTTTCACCCTACAGTGTATAAGTAATGGGAAAGTTCACAGCCCACTTTCTTCGAAAGTCTTTCAATAAGATATTGGTGTGCCTGTGGGAATATTTGTCCATTCATCAGAAAGCATTTTAAGGTCAGAGGTCATTGATGCTTGCTAGGGACTAAGTCATTCCACAGCATAATCATCCAACCATGTCTTCATGGACCTTGATTTGTGCAGTGGGGCTTAACAAGAAGCAAAACACCGTCTGAAAATTAAGACTACAAAATTAATCGCAATAAGGGGTCTCGGCCAACCCCTGATTGATTAATTTTGTGGAAAAATGCTTGGTAGAAAATGGAGCAGAATTGATGGTTGATTCTTAATAGAAGCAAGAACTAAATGTGCATTAACAAAATATTGTAATAAGTAGGGGTGTTAAAAAAAAATCGATTCGGCGATATATCGCGATACTACATCGCGCGATTCTCGAATCGATTAAAAAAAAAATCTATTTTTTTTTTTATTTTTTTTATTTTTTTTTTTAAGAGCTCAGAATTGTTCATTCGGTAGTCTTACCGATTCAACGTCTTATCATCATTGCCTTTTTTTTTTTTTTTTTTTTTTTTTGTGTGTGTGAATCGATTTTTAAACTTCCATTTTTAATGGAAAAATATTCAACAAAACGTCTCACTTCGGGTTAGGATTCACACCTTGAGCGTGGAAGAATGTTATATGAACGGAACATTAAGCCTTAATATTTTATTTTAATGCTGTTCAAACATGAAACAGATTACAACCTCTATAAGACTGAAATTTCAGATAAATAATACATTTTCATATAAATCTTACACTCTACAAGCTTACTGATTAGTATTTTCAAAATTTGAATGAAAAAAAATCGCAACAATCGACTTATAAATTCGTATCGGGATTAATCGGTATCGAATCGAATCGTGACCTGTGAATCGTGATACGAATCGAATCGTCAGGTACTAGGCAATTCACACCCCTAGTAATAAGCATCTTTTTTTTACTCTCTTAAATGTCTCGTGAGGTGAATGTGTCCCATTCCGCTATTCTGCTTGACTTGACAAGTGGAAAGGCAAATTATGGGTTTGTAGTCCATAAAACCTTTTTGTTTAACTCACAAAAAAATAAATAAAAAAATCCCTGCACTTGCACTAAGTTGTTCTGAATAAATCATCCTATGCTGTGATGGAGACGTTTGTCTGTGAGCTGGGCCAGGACTGGAGCAGGAGGCGGCGGTACACAGGCGGGCACAAAGAAGTTGAATTGGAGTTGCGGTTCGTGCAGATTCCCGCTGTGGTGAGATAAGCCATGAAAAGAAATATTCCAGTGATTGCGCCTGGCTGTGTAAACCATCACCTCCCTCCAAGAGCCGGGACAGACAGCTTCTCTCTCTCTCTCTCTCTCTCTCTCTCTCTCTCTCTCTCTGTCTCTCTGTCTCTCTGTCTCTCTGTCTCTCTGTCTCTCTGTCTCTCTGTCTCTCTCTCTCTCTCTCTAAAACTTTGCCCGCGTCAACAATGACAGCAGTGATGTGTTTCACCTAACACAGAGCGCTGTGTGATTCACAAACCTTCTAACACACTTTCAACATGTTGCCTCACTAAAAGGAGCACTTTGGTTGGTTCACGTTTCTATCCAACTTTTTATGATGGTGTTTTGGAAATTGAACAGGGAGGTTTTCAGTTTGAGAGGCTGGAAACCAAGAAAGCACAGTGTATAGTAAAATAAAAGGATATAGAATATAGATTCGAGGAGAGGCTTGCAGGATCACTATTTTCCCCCACAAATCCCTTGCCACTATTCACTTACTCACTTGCATTTAGGCTACAAGCATCACTATTTCATCCACAGGCACATATGAAATCATAAATATAATTAAGTATTCAATATATTTATTTATACTGTATAGATTGTACGTATATGACTTGCCAGCGGCACATCTGGGTGGGTCTTGCTTGCTTAAAACTTGGAAATGTATTTTTTGCTGTGCAAAAGCGTATGTGCATTTTGATTAGCTGTACATCTGCGACGTTCCAACACAGTGGAATTGTGATTCCAATTTTGGCCGATGCTCAGAATCTGACAAAAACTACTTGCCGGACCCCACACACTATGCAAGAGTTCAGTCGGGTTCAGACTCACCACAGCAGGCTTTATCAACTCATATTTTAACACAAACAGTACAGCAACACATTTAGAATTCAATTTAACAGTTATCACAGTCATACTGTATATCCTTTTGCTATCCCCTACGAGAAGCTGAGACATCTATATTGTACAGACTTACAACTCTCATGTAAAGTACAACATTACAACATAGTGCTAATATTCTCATTTAAAAAAACAAAACAAAACGCACATTATAAAAATATATTTTTTTTAAATGGAAGCTTGCACACATTTATTGGCATTTCCATTCATTTCCAGGGGGAAATATTTATGGAGGACCAAAACTGCCAAAATTCAATATAAATAAATGACTAAATAAATAAATATATGACTAATAGTGAAAATACGAACGAATATAAAAAAATATAATTCGAAAAGTTAATCCCAAAAACATAAATATAAATGGAAATTTAGTAATTTATTTATTTATTTATTTATTTATTTATTTTTAATCATTTATCTATTTATTTAGTCATTTATTTATCCATCCATCCATCCATCCATTTTCTTGACCGCTTATTCCTCACAAGGGTCGCGGGGGCTGCTGGCGCCTATCTCAGCTGGCTCTGGGCAGTAGGCGGGGGACACCCTGGACTGGTTGCCAACCAATCGCAGGGCCATTTATTTATTTATTTATTTAGAATTTTGGCAGTTTTGGGCCATATTGCTGACAAGATAGTCGTCCATTGCTGGAGCTCTCCATTGCAAGCCGACGAGACTTCCTTGTTCGCCGAGCTGCTCACTCGACCAATGACAGGCAGTTTGCAACGGCGGAGTCCAACCCAACACACGCTTAGGACCGCCCCCTCATTTGAATAACATTTCGACTTGGCAGTACGGCCCAAAACTGCCAAAATTCAAAATAAATAAATGACTAAATAAATAAATAGATAAATAAATGATTAATAAACCGATAAATACATGACTAAATAAATGGATAAATAAATGACTAAATAAATAGATAAATGACTAAATAAATACTAAAAGTGAAAATAAAAACTGATTTTTTTAATTTTCAAATTATATTTTTTATATTCATTTATATTTTCACTTTTAGTCATTTATTTATTTGAATTTTGACAGTTTTGGTCCTTCATAAATATTATTGGAAATACAAGTTATTTGCATTACGAATTAAACCAATGTAAAATAATACTTTCAAGGGCACCCACGCCCCATAAAGACTAGAAGAATTGATTGTATCTTCACTTGTGGATGTGTCAGTTCATCACCAAGTCATCAATTTACACTTGTCACTTAGTGTGTGTGTCAACAACACCACCCACCCCATCAACAACTTGGCTGCACAATCAAGTACAGTATAAGCCATTAAATGCTAATGATACAACTCTATTAGAAAATACTATTACACACCTAATGGGTGGACAAGCAAATTTTTCATATTACCTTTAATCCAGTATCATAGTTTTTAATTGACAGGCTTCTTAATCTATTCACCTATTTTGCGTTAAAAAGGAAAGAAAAGCATACATTAAGATTAAAGCATGCAAAAATCTCCATGAATTCTGTTAGAAGAGATTTAGAAGACGGTACGATGAGGCAAGTCCTCTCGGTCCCTTTATTTGCTCTCATATCTGAAGATATGAGGTGTCTTTCCTTCCTGGCCTCACCCCAATGCGTTTGATTTATTGCCTTTTTACCGTACTATTATTAACTGCTTCAGCTTTTGCAGGGTGAAAAAACAAGCACTGTACAGGAGAAGATAAATTTAAGTAGGATCATGCCCCCAACAGCGAAACACTTCAGTATGGTTTTCCTATTGTTTTGTAGAAGTTGCTCTCCCAAAATGACTCGCTATGTGACCCCAATTAGACTACACAAGGAAAATCTGGCAAGGAGCCATATCTACTTTGCAGCAGCTCAGCGTTGGGCTCCAAACCAAGTGAAAGGCCTTCCATAAGTATGTCCAGTCCCAACAGCTGTGTGTATGTGTGTGTGAAGAAAGTTTGGGGGGAATTATGTGTCTATGAGCGTGATAAGCTGGATGCCATTTTGCCTTTGACTCATGAAGGTCCCTCTTGTCCTTCAGAGAGTGTCTCATCTCTGCAGCCAAGACCAGCAGTCTGTAGTGAGGCGATAGAATACAGGTAGAGATGATGAGCCACATCATTTCTCTTTATCATACTCGCCTTGGTGCCAAACCGGACTGCGTTCCTTTATTCCTCAAACGCTCGGCCTCATGACATGCTTGCGGAGCTAATTCTGTCTAGCAAGCCACCAGTATACTACATGCCGCAGCACAATGCTTTCCATCCTATATTGGAGTAGAGCGAGTAAAAATTGGGTAGTTGTCTGAGGAACTGTTACTGCTATGTTTTTGTTGTTTTTTGTTTGTTTGTTTGTTGGTATTATTATTTTTTTTTTTGCATGTTTGAATGGCCTGGCAGAATCTTGGTGCGGACTAAACTGTACTGTATATTGGAGGTGTTTGTTGGAATTCAATTTGCTAAATTTCTTCTTTTTTTTTTTTTTTTTTTATTTTTTTTTTTTTTTACATGTTTGTATTGATTTCTTGCAACAAACCACACGTGTAGTCACATTGATATTTATTTATTTATTTATTTATTTATTTTTAAGCTTTAAAGTGGAAGTCAAAGTCTTTTTGAGTGTTCTGTGCGGCACCACGAGTCTAAATGCAGTATCTTTATTAATATCTTTGTTTGTGAAGTATGAATTAAGAAGCAAAATCCATCCAGCTTATCAGGCGGCCATTTTGCCACTTCCAGTCGGCTGAAAATGACATCACAGTTAGCCAGAGCTCAGGTAACGACCAATTACTGTTCAGCTAGCGAGTGTCACATGACCAAACCCAGAAAACAGCAATGCGGTGATTGTTTGTTACCTCATCCATGAGCAACTGTGATGTAATTTTCGATTGACGGAAAGTGGCAAAATGGCCGCCTTCTGAGATGGAGAAAAGCAGGTGGATTTTGCTGCTTAATTCATATTCCGTAAATAATAAATCCGAATGTCGTCCTAGACTGATGGGCCACATAAATCATATTATTGTAAAGAAAAGTTTTGACTTGACTTCCCTTTTAAAGATGTTAGGCGCTATAGCCAGTAAGCAGGTATATTTCTTCTTCTTCTTCTTCTTCTTCTTTTTCATTTGCTGTAAAATATGCACGTCTGTTTTGTTCTTTATGACTTCTATTTGCCAATATTATGCAATTGTCCCTGGGGTGGAACTAAATTCTACTTTGGGTCTTAGCTGGAACTAATTGCAATGCCATAGCCCAGAACATAGCCGAAATAATGAAAGAAAACAGAAATGCTTTTTGTTCCATCTACCTATTTTCTATACCACTTTTCCTCATGAGGGTCATAAGCTATTTTCTGTTCCCCACAATCTATGTATCAAATATGTGCAAATGTTTATCCACCAAGTGGAAACGGGTGGATTGAGAGACGGCTCTTTTTGGGTTAACACTCTATTAGCATAATCATACAGATACAGGCTGAATTAATTCCTATGCATTAAACATGAAATTTTGTGTCACATTGTGCACCTGTCTGTCCATCCCCATACACACATAACCAAGATCTGTCTGCGTGTTTCAACCTTGTGACGCTCACACATAGTTGCACCAGTGAGCACTTACTGACTTCTTTGAATAATAATAATAAAAAAAGCCTTCTGCAGTAATACTTTCACAGTATTCTGACCTGCACCTTTTCAACATACTCATACCGCTATCAACTTCCTTTTTAAGGCAACGTGTAATATGAAATTCAGTAAGTACACTTTAAAAAAAGACCAAAAAGATAGATGACAATTTCAAAGGGTTAATAACACATCCTCCATGTTGTTGCACTCCTATGAGTACTCGCACTTTCCCCACCAAAATTGATGTGAGCTAATCGTGTTCTGAATGGTGACCTTCAAATGGAGGTAAATGCAGCCTCCAGCTTGCATCTGCAAAAGGCTGTGTGGGAAATCGTGAAGCAATTATATGAAAAAAGGCAAGAACTAGGTGACTCTGACGGTGCCAAAACTAGAATCATTGGCAAGGGAATGAGGACTGTGTTGAAGAGGAAATTAGAGGCGTAATACTTCATTAAATGGGATAAATGTGAGTTTCTTTCATGTTTCTTGGAAACAAATTATATAGCTTGTTCAAATCAAAGTGTGGCACAAATTAATAAATTATAAAATTTTGTGTGAATGGTACTCTTAGACCTTTTTTTTGCTATTGATCAACCTGGCCTTCAATCAATGTGTATTTGTGCTCTGCATCTCAGCGCATGAGAGCGATCGGTAGCCTTGATTAAGACTCGATTGGCTTTTTGTTGCAGCACAGAAACAAATCACGTTCCCACTAGTAGACCTCTGTGTCACCTTTTTCGCTGTAAATGTAACTTGCGATTTGCCAGTTCATTACAAGAGGTTTTTTAACCACCGCCTTAGACTGTAGGATTTACATGCATCTAAATATAAATCGGCTTTTCTGGATAAAGCGGTATTTTCTTCAGCTTAAATTATTCACTGGCATACACTCCTTTCTGTATGACCTGTTATTGCAATGCTTACTGGTGGCTTATTGGATTGGTAATTATTACCCTAAAAGATGCAGTTTACTCAACCTTGTCAGGACAACTGAGAACAAGACCCCAAATTAACACTAATACATTTTTTCTCCTAGCATGAATAGCCATGTAAACAACAGATTTTACCAGCAACAGTGCCAATATTTTAATGTAACCCCAGACAGCTTGTCAACAAAGCACATTTATAGTTGTCGATTTGTATTTATGACAGTGTAGGTGAAAGGCAGGCACAGCAACACAAAATAAAACATTTACTGCTACTTTAAGTGCTCCGGATGAAGTGACATAAAAAAAAAATGAAATTATGCATTCTGTACTCAGTACAGTCCATTTTTCAAGCCCAACTTGGCTGTGGAAAGTCGTAGCTACATCTTTTTGGTATGATCTCTATCTCAGCAGTGGATCAGGGGATTCACATGTGCTCAGACAACTCATTCCTCTTCACAGGAGGAAAAGTTTGGATATTTGAAAATAAAATATATTTAATTAAAAAAAAAAAAAAAAAAAAAACAACGACCGGGCACAGTAGTCTCATTTAATTTTGGCATTTCATTTTTTTTTTTTTTTTTTTTTTAAATATGACTAACAATAATGCCCATTTATTCTTATCACTTAAACAATCCCTTTTCAGCACTAATTATACTTTGAATAAAACAAGTGAGAATTGTTTTTACAAAATAATCATGGTCAACAGTATTACTGTTGCACACATCGAATGTGTGTAGAGCTGTCAAAATTAATTGACAACTATCTGATTACCAAATTACTAACTATTTTAATAATCATGTAAATGTTTAGAGACATTTTGTAGCTTTGAACTGTCCATATCCTTTGATTTCATCCTCTCAACATTAATTATTCTCTGGTTTCAATATGGGGTAGATGCAACGGGCTTCCGACTTCTGGGTTCCACACCTCTGCGTTGTTTCCGGCCACTGGTGGCCGCGTTCCAACACTCGAACCCCCACCCCACATCGGCGGGAGGAAACGGAAACAAAGCTGATGTGTGAAATCCAGGAAGTTGGAAGTCCCGCCTCCTCCGTGGCATATACCCCATTCCTTCATAAAAGCAGACTGATTGTCTTTTGTACTTAATCCAAATAAGACAATTGCAAACATTGTTATTACTTTGGAAAATTATGACTGAACCATACAACTGATCTAATGGAATCAGTTTCAAAAAAGGTTGGTGACTATAACATCAATTCCTCTTCATGTGATATTGCTTAATAGATTTTTTTTTGTTTATTTTATTTTAATATCTAAAGCTATGCCAAATAATCAACAATAATTGGTTAATAAACAGTTTATCCTATTAATCGATGGAATCATTGATAGAATACTTGATTATAAAACTATTCGATAGTGAGAGCCTCACGTGTTTTTTTGGGGGGAATGACTGGACGAAAAATATATGTTTTGACCCTCGGACAAATGAGCGATACATATAAATGAAAAAACAAAACACAATTTTTTAGTAAAGAGTATTCAGTGTTGTATCCATGTTGGCTTCCGTTTTGTCCCCATCTAGTTTTTACTCTGCCCAATCTCTCCTGTTTTTCTCTCTTCTCCCTTTTACTGGAGCGTCGCTAACTCCAAGTGACAGATAGCTTTGCACTTTATTGATGAGTTATGGTCAAACCCTTTGACTTGAACTCACGTGTTCCTTAGCCTACAACGCCGGGAGAGATGAGAAACATGGCCTGACCAAAATGATTTACTTTTGGCCTGGCTCGACTCACAGATCCTTTCTGAGCTGCTGCTGAATTCATCTCAAAAGATCCCCACTGTACAGTCTTCCACAGTGCAGCCATAGTGTGCCTTCTTGCTATTCCATTTGCCTTAATTAAAGGACAAAATATCAAAATGTCAAAATGTCTTTGTTCTACAAACGCTTTTGCTCCACTCTGAATTCATTTTAATTCAACCTCGCTTTTATCCCCATCCCCCGCGGATTTTCTGACGTATTTTTGCTAAATGCAAAACCCACACACTTATTTATATATTAATGAAGTGGATTCTGTGCATTTGTTTGTGTTTACGTTTATTGGCAGCACTTTATCCTTAATGGAGAAATTAAAGGATTGTAAACCAGCAGATTAATTCAGCCGTCAATCTTAAAGCTAATTAGTAAGCAATGCAGAGGAATGTACCAGGGAAAGACGCATACCCGTACGAAGAGGGGCAGAGGCACAAGCACGATATTGCTTCTATTATTTTATTTTTTGCCAGCATATCATCACTGGCACTACTTTATCTTTGTTCAGATCAAATTGCTCCAACAGACAACAGTTCTCCAAGCTAGTGTTACACCAATACTTAACTGAAATTATTTACCATACAAAAATGACTCAATCATCGTTTATAATAATAATTTGGGGCGGTGAAATGCAGTAAAATGACTCAACTCTTTGCTGCACGATTACAAAGACAGGGACAGATGTATCTGCAAACCGCTCCTTATAATGTGCCACACATTTTCAATGGGAACAGGTTTGAAGTGATGGCAAAGCCAAGTTGTTGTAACATGTGCAGATTGTGGCTTGACATTGTCTTGCTGAAGTAAGCAGGGAAAAACATTGCTTGGATGGCAGCACGTTACTCCAAAAAATATATGTACCTTTCAGCATTAATAGTGGTTTTACAGATATGTGAGATATGCATGCCATGAGTACTAACACACCCACATAACATCACAGATTCCTGCTTTTAAACTTTTGAACAATCCAAATGGTCCATTTCCTCTTTGGCCAGGAGAATACGACGTCCACTCGATACGTCTCGTCAGACCGCGGCGCACTTTTCCACTTTGTGTCAGTACATCTCAGATGAGCTTGGGCTTCTTTCCTTGATATTTCAAAGCTTTAAGAATTGCAATTTATAGTTGGCATTCATACACCAGGGACATGTTGAGTTCCCTTTTTCAATGTCGCACTAAGAATTGCTAATGATGTGAGTGTATAGTCTGCCTTTTGCTGTAGCTCATAAGGGAAAAGTTCCAGCGCCCCATCGGTCTGATCCTTGTACCTCCAAAATAATCACTTTCAAATTCCACGTTTGTTCAACTGTAAACAACTAATCGTCAAAGAGCCATTTTCAATACTTCAGATTGGTCACAGATGCGTAAAAATAGAACTGACAAATAGTGTAGGTTAGTGGTTCTTAACCTTGTTGGGGGTACTGAACCCCACCAGTTATATGCACATTCAGTGAGCCCTTCTGTATTGAAATATGAAATGACTTTTTTTTTTTTCTTTTTTTCAAATTCAAGACATAGGTATAGGGTTTACTGTTGAATAAAATGAATAGGGAGATGGAGAGTAACCAGTTCATCAAATCTGGCTCTCGTCACCTTGATCACTCAACTCTATATTTATAGAGCAATTTAAAACAACTGCCGCTATTTTGGAACCCAAGGGCAACACAATGAAGACAGCAGAGGCCCCAGAATTGAACCCTGTGGAACACCATACGTTCCGTTATACATATGAATCCATACAGCACATATTCAGCTGACTATTTTCTTTGTTTGACATTGTATGAAGGGACGACAATAATAAGGAAGTCATATGATTTACACTCACAATAGTCAAAAGTGAACTACTGAGCACACCAAATTCCCTGTAGCACAGATAGGCCAAGCATTGAAGCATTCTCACCGAAAAACAAGCTGTTCTTAAACGTCCCTGTTAAAAACACACTTCTAGTTAAGTGGCAAAACTGGGTGTCATTTTCATGGTAAGCAGGTTGGTCACTATCTGCTAAATGTAAAAATTAAATTTTCTTACAACCTAACTTTACGTTGTTTTTTTTGTTTGTTTTTTTTTACATTACTTTTTGACTTAACAAGTCATCAGTACTACTAAATTACTTTTTCAAGGTGACTGTGGCCTGCAATTGGCCGGGAACCAGTTCAGGGTGTACCCTGCCTACTGGCCTAAGCTGGCTGGGATAGGCTCCAGCACCACCGTGACCCTTGTGAGGAGTAGGCGGTTAAGAAAATGGATGGATGGAGGTGACTGTAGCAACGTTGACTCCACTGAGTCCATTCCTGTGACTTATTTATGTCACAGCTCTGTTTTCGAATATTTTGCCAACACAGTATATAACTCTCATAATGGAATCATATAGCACTGCAGATTGTATTCACTCTTGCTGCTGTTCCCGTCATCTCATCCCTTTTGACCCGATTTCCTCACAATACACACTATTGAAAAATTAAATGTGACTGACTTGCGTGATTTATTTTATTGGCTTTCTGTCAGTGATTCACACAAGGAAGATAGGACATGTTTTTCTAAGGAAGGACCAGTGGCTAAGTTAAATGCACCATTGAGCTATTGACCTTGGTCTTCGTTTGACTTTCTTCAAGATTACAGTCATCCAGTAAATGATTCTGCAGGAGATGCACCAAGTAAGAATGTAAAAGTCACTGGTCTGACTTTTAAAGGGATAGTTCGGCTTTTTAGACATGAATCTCTATTTCATCCTCACCTCCAGTGTGTGCGATCAGCACTGACTTACCCCTGACAGCGTTCTGTGACACGAGTTCTGGTCCGGTGTTGGACGAGCGGAAAATAGTCCAGCAAGCTGGCTGGTGTCACAGAAATAAAGGGTTTTTCTTCTAAAAACAATTTGTGTTCAAAAGAGTGATACATTTGCCTCACTAAACTCCTTTTCTGAAAAAAGTCAGACGCCATAACCGCCAGGCACTACTTTTCTGTTTGTTCGTATCACTGCGCGGCGCCCCGCATGCAGCTGATAGACGCGCACTAATCTACAAGTTGTTTGTCTTTTCGAAAGCGGAAGGATCAGCTGTCTGCAGCGCGTCGATTAGCTGTCTACAGGGCGACGTGCAGTGATACGAACGAACAGAAAAGTAGTGCCTCGTGGTAATGGAGTATTGTGATTCAAATGTATCACTCTTTTGAACACAAATTGTTTTTCGAAGAAAAACGCTTTATTTCCGTGACCCCAGCCAGCTTGCTGGACTATTTTCCTCTCGTCCAACACCGGACCAGAACTCGTGTCACAGAATGTTAGTGCTGATCGCACACACTGGAGGTGAGGATGAAATAGAGATTCATGTCAAAAAATCCGAACTAACCCTTTAAACCACTTGCTTACTCCATAATAAAATTTTCTCTGTAAAATGGCACACATGCACTGCAGACATGCTTTTGAAAAGGAAACAAAGCTGGAAATACATACATAACCATGCAACATTTTTATTAAATGTCAGATGACACATTATGCTTTTGTTGTGCACACAAAAAATAGAGCAGTTTTTGTTTTTATATTTTGAGCAAGCCTAGAAATCACAAAAGAGAATATGTAGGGACAACCTACATTTTTGATTGAAATACAAATCAATGGAGTCCTCGTTTTGCTGCCAATATGCGTTGCTGGAACACGACGGTAGCATCGATCTAGACTTCAGAGGAATCAGTTTTTCCCTCCTGTCTTGTTTTGTCGCTTTCCGTGCTTCCTTTTCACTCTCATTCTCCTACTCTTGTCAGTGGTCTTTGTAGCCTCCGAGCTTTTCAGATAAGAATAATAGCTGTGCAAACTTGTGGAGAAGCGAAGCATGGAGGTGGAGGGGGGATGGTGAAGGTGGCAGTGTTTACGCTCTGCACCGCAATCGTACGACAGAAAAGAGCGTCTGACTAACTCTGGCTTCTGGGAATAGGTGCCATCTGATTGCCATAAACAGCAATTTAGTTTGGGAAGCCAAATGTGAGGGATTGGCATGGCAACCACCACATCACCATGGTAAAGTGAAGGATGGACGTAACATCTGCACCTTTGAGAGGAGAATCGGAAAACTGACTTTTCATTGTTGATACTTGAGCCTGTCCATCCAAGTGCAAAATTACACAACCAAGTAAATATTTTGTTTTCTGACTATTTTTGAAAATATATCTATACTTACTCCCCACAAATGTTATGTAATGGTTCGGCTAATTTAAATAACCACCCACAAACCAAGTTTCTTAGCCAAGAAATCCAGACTTGGCAGCTAGGCTGGCCGACATTCAAAAGCCAATCAACCACTGCCGGGTCAAAAACAACAACAACAAAATTTTTTAGACACAACTATGGGTTGGTTGGTATTTGAAAAACCCGATTTATTTTTAATTGTTGAAAATCGTTAATACTTTTTTTTTTTTCAAATTTAAAGTAAAATTTAAATCAACTCAACTTTATTTATAAAGGAAATTCAGCTTCTCAATCTTAAATATTCCTCTGATTCTCTCGTCCTGATTCTCTAGACTGATTATTTTTGATGAATCAAAATAAAATTTTATTTTGCTTTGGAAAGCAATTATCAACATTTGTGCTTTTTTTTTTTCCCGAGACGTTACTGACCAAACTGGTAATTAAATAGTCGTTATTTGTGTCTATATTTTCTGCACTGTCTATTTCAAATCATATAAAATTAAGAGTTTTGTTATCTGATTCATTGATTAATTGAGCAAATAACTAACAGATTAATAAATCTATTAATAAATAATAATTTGAAGCACTAATGTATACACGTTTCATTCCCAGTTGTTGTCTAACTTTTAAAGGTGTAAGTAGCCTTTTCAAAATTTTTATTGTTAATTCAGTATAAGAGTTGTGAGGTATTCAATTTTGACACTGTCAAAATTTCATTTTCAGTCAAAATCTGTACTGTTTCCTCATTACACTGGGAATTCCCCCACCACCACAACAACAAGACAATGCTTCCCCAAAAAAAAAAAAAAAAAAAAAAGTCTCAGTTTCACGGGCCGTCCAGATTATTGGAAACCATATAACCCGTGAACCACAGACCATACATAGAAGGGTTACTACTTTACTCCAAATGAATAACAAAAATGTATTTCTCAGAATATAAATCAAGTTCAGCTTTTTGCAGTATTGGAGAACCGACCAATTGACACTCACGTCTAGGATCAAATTATGCTAACATACATTGTTCTTTATGTGAGGTAGCGTTGCTAACCACCGCACCAACTCAACTCAACTTTATTTATAAAGCGCTTTAAGAACAGGCGTTGCTGTATACAAAGTGCTGTACATAAACATCAGTTTTGCAGTAAACAAGAACAAAGCAAACATTTTGAAGTGCGAATACAGGTTGTTTTTTTTGTTTTGTTTTTTTGTTTTTTTTACAAGTAAATACATTATACATTAGTGAACAAATACGAAGTAGTGAATAAAGAGATAAATAAATACATAAATAAGTCGACTAAACTAAACATCAAACTCATCCACACCCCAAAACACCAAGAACAAGTCTCATGTTGCTCCAAAAGCCAAAGAATACAGATGTGTTTTAAGACGTCTTTCAAAAGAGGATAACGAGGGCGACTGCCTAATATTTAGTGGTAGGCTGTTCCAAAGGGAGGGACCAGCAACAGCAAAGGCTCGATCTCCTCTAAGCCTCCGCTTAGCCCTCGGTACCTCCAATTGAGTCTGGTCTGCTGACCTGAGGTACCGGGCAGGTGTGTAGGGGTGCAAGAGCTCGGCCAGATAAGGTGGGGCAAGACCATTGAGAGATTTGAAAACAAATAGAAGAATCTTAAAATGGATTCTAAATTTCACGGGCAGCCAGTGAAGAGAAGCCAGGATAGGGGTTATGTGTTCCCTCTTCTGGGCACCAGTAAGGAGACGAGCAGCAGCATTTTGGACAAGCTGGAGGCGCTGCAGGGAGGACTGGTTGATCCCAAAATAAAGTGCATTACAATAATCCAGCCGAGATGTAACAAAAGCATGGATTACCATTTCTAAGTGCTGCTGAGATAGGAGATTTTTGACCTTAGCCAGCTGTCTAAGATGAAAAAAGCTGGATTTGGATTTGGCTATGGAGTATTCCACGCTATGTTACGCGACGCTACTTTCAAACAAAAATTTGGCACATGGCCTTTCAGGCACTTAACAGACTTGACACAATCTTGAAATTGCTCCCTGTAAGAATCTTCGAATGTTGTTATTTTAAATTGAGTCGTGACAGTGAAAGATTTACAGCCCGCTTAAATAGAGCATCAAATTTATAGCTGTGTAAAGCATTACAGCGTCAAGGCTCGTCCTGACAATGACAAGTTAGAATTGACACATAGCCTACAGTAAGTGAAATATGCCTTCCACTCGCACTGCAGAATACTTCAGTGGTTATCTCTGTGTTTATTAAAAGCAGAGGGATTGAGAGGTTGGCGGCTTTTGAACGCATCAATTTGTGTCTGAGCTTCCACATGTAGCATTTTGATTTGCAACCCACAGGTTACGGGCTTAACATGCTGCAGTCCTTTCAAATGGAGCCATCTGAATTCGAACCAGAGGACAAAGCTTTGAACAGCCCTCTAAAAGGTACCATTATAAAATAGAGAGGAAATGTCCTGGTTGAATGCTTACTGCTCCTCTGCAGGGCAATGGGCCACCCACCAGTCAGTATATCTGGTGGCCTTCCTGATTCGATGCAGTGATTCAGTGTATGATTTGCATTTTTCTTTTACTTCCTATTGTATCAAACCATCAAATTATTATGCGTCACTGTGACTACTGTAATGGCCCCACGCTTTTATTTCTAAGTGATACATTTTCAGGCGTGGGTCATGTTGAGACTCTGTACAGCTCATTAACGTCATGTGAGCGAGGTGCTCGGAACATTGCAAGATCATTGTAATCGGTGGGCACTACAGCAAGTAGTGTTGGCATAATACATGAACATCCTTGCATTTCTCTGATAGCGAGTAGTGAAATTAGTGTGCTAAAGTCGTGCTTCCTGCTCCTGCATATATATATATACATTTTATTCACAGCGGGGTTAGATTAGAATGATTGTGACATGTCCTTGATGGCCATGACATGCTTTATTCAGCATGTTGATGATGAGGGTTAGGGTTAGGGTTAGTTCAGTCGACGTTGGTTCAGTTGCCACTCACTGCGAACAGTTGTCTGCATCTTTATGTGCACTGTGATGCCAAGTCCAAAGTCAGCTGGAGGATTCCAAAAATTTTTTGTGTTCGTTCTTATCGAAGGGGGGAAAAGTACGAACATCTTACCAGGTAGAAATGCACGAAGCGCCTCTTGCTGTTCAACATTCAACAAGGAAACGACGAGTAATTCTGCGAGAACAGAATTAATTGTAGCATCCATTCGTCCATGTTGGGTTTGTTTGTTTGCCCCTGCGTCCTGGTTTCGTCACAGTTGCATATCCCGCCCCCAAACACAATGTCGCTCTGTGATTGGTCCGAACCACCATGTGGTTCAGGAAAGGCGGTTATCTGCGGCAGCGGTACAAGATGTATTCTCCGGAGTTTGTGAACTCACAAATACCGTGTCATCATGATGTGTTTGGCATGATTTGCTGACAAATGGAAGAAGCTTTTTTTTTTTTTTTTTTGTCTACTGGCTATGGGAAAATATTAAATGGAGTAGCCTTTGTCGTGTTCTGCAAGTCTCTGAACTCACAACAAAATACGAGACATTTGCAATTTCTGCAGACATTTTGTGTGAAGGCTAAAATGCCAAATGAAAAGAAAAATATGGAACATGTGGAATGATTTAGAATGATGTGGAATGATATTGAATGAAATGTCTCTTTGAGAATGAATGAGGATTTTTCTGTCACAGAAATCTTTAGCATGTTGAAAATTAGTGTTGTTCCGATACCGTTTTTTGGCCCCCGATACCGATACCCAGCTTTGCAGTATCGGCCGATACTTAAGTTTTTTTTTTTTCCTCAACATGAAAAAGCTGTCCTGCCATTGGTTCAGAGCATTCAAGGGCCAATAGGATATCTGAGATCATCATGCAGTGAACATGTCACATACCAGTGAATGTCGTGCATGAGCAAGACACAAGATGCTGCATCCAAAATCCTATATTAGAGTTGGAATGAATGGTATCGGCATTTTACTTGTGAGTACTCACCAATACCGATATCACTGTTTTAATGCAGTATCGGCACATCTGCCGATACCAGTATCGGTTAACGGAACAACACTATTGAAAATCGTTCACACATTGAATTGAACGAACTGAACATTAGGATTTGGAATAGGAATGATGTGAATTCGTTTTGCTGAATGTCCCAATTGGAAATGAATGGAGAATCTTTGGTTGAGAATGTTGAATTTTAAGAAAACTCTTTTTTTGAATGAGAAAATAGCCCTCATGATGAGAATTTCTGGAATATAGTGAAATTGGAATGATGTGTAATGGGAATGATGTGGAAGATGCATGTCAAAAAAAGTGTGAGTAACAAAAAATAGACCTTTACCCTTAACACGAGTCACGGCTTTTACATTTAGCCTTTCCTTGGTTTCCAACTGGTGTGGCAATTAGGAGTACCCCGACTTCTTTAATTGTAGGGGATCGGCTGATCACTTAGAAATAAACCGATTTTTTTTCCCCCACCAATCTCATCTCCCTCCTCAGAGGTCTGAAAAAGTCAGCCACTGTCCTCTTCTGCTATGATGAATAGGCTTTTCATTTTTATTTGATATAATTACTTCATGTGCAGTTAAAAAAAAACATTTGAATTTTTTCACATATATTGTTCAATATTTTCTTTTTGAAAACAATTGGGATCAACAGGTTATACAACAATACAAAATAACCAGAAAGCTTGTCTTATGAAAACACTTGGTGCTTCGTATGCTTTTCATTTTGCTTGTAAAACGTTCTTTTAATCAGCAACTCCCCCAAGAGTCGTTATTACGCTGAAGCCACACAAACTTAACACAGCATGTGAATGTTTGAACTGCAACCAACTACAAGCAGGGAGAATGTGCTGCCAAATTTGAATACGAATAAATTCAAATACATTTTTAAAGGTTTGATTTATTTTGGATGTGTCTCTTCATCGAACCACCCTCTCATGCATGCACACGCACACACAGGTTAATGTACTGGTGTCATTGAAATTGTTGGGAGAGAAGTTAGCTGCTGACTTAATGAACTCTTTTCCTCTTTTACCTTCTCTCTGTCTTCATCTGCTGACTTTTAGCTCCAATTTGCAGTCTCGCTGTGTCTGTTGCTGTCTTTACAGCTTCGGCGTATGCAGCCTCAAGCTCTTTCTGAACTTATCTCCACACTCTAGAGATTGGATATCCCATTCGTAGGAGAAGTGGAGCAATCAGGGGAGAAAATGTTGACAAGTGTCGATCCATTTCACTATTTTTTCCAAAACATTTAATAAGTAGTATATATCATTACGAAGATGCAGTTTGTATCCCTTCTCTATTTTCAATATTTTTTTTTACCACACAGCCATAAGTCAGAGCCCTTGCAGGCTGCATTCTAAATACCGTCAAGGCTGGAGGCAAAGCAACATGAATTTTAATGAATTATTAAAGAGGATTATTTATTTACTTCCTCCGCACCCTGAGCCACCTAACTGCCAAAGCATTTTTTTGAACCTGTGGCAAATTTGTATGCATAATTTATTCTCGTGGCTGAATATTTTCTTTAGGCTGTCTTCTTTAGTCATTTCTCAGTACACCTATGGGAATCATCCCAGTGGACTTTTTGCTGTAACGCTAATGGACTTTGATTGTACAGTACATCCCATTCAACGGGCTCAAGAAGCGATTGCTTCTGAAACGACAATTAGCGCGGTTTGTTTTGTGGCAATTGTGCGGTCCACCTGAGCCAGATCTCGGCTTCGCTTAAAATGACGACATTGTGGTCTATCAAGTGATATTGTTCCGGTCCTGGTGGGTGACTGGATGCCAAGTGTGTGTGTGTGCGTGTGTGTGAGACTATGTTGGCTGTGAGTGAAAGAGATGAATAAGCGAATGGAGAACAGGAGACCTGCCAGCTTGCGAGACTCTGACGCACTGCAGATGAAGCAAGCCTCCATCCATTCACATGGTGTTCTTGATGGTGCAATGACGCCTTCACCTGTGTGCGTGCGTGCACGCGTTTGTGTACGTTATTGTGCAAAGTATAATTCCAAAGCATATATTACAGTCTTATACATGATTAGATTATCTAAACTTCATGAGCCTACAACATTGGATTTCTTCTAAAGTTTTAATAACAGAGCCCAATGGTAAACATTTATAAATGTTGCCTTAGATCATTTTTGTCACAGAACGCATTAAGTGTTAATGGAAAGCTAACAGCCGCATAAAAGTGACTGAGCCATGTAAACAACACATATAGCATGCAGATGAAAAGTAAATCAAGGTTAATTATAGAGTCAACATTTCACACCTCTCAAACTGGCACAGCTTTCAGCGCAAATATATTGTTTTGCACATTCAATGGCAACTTCCAAACATGTAAGTTTTTCGTTTCTTTTCTTTAACAAACACTTGTTTGCTCTTATTAAGTTTTATGTATGGCATTGTAATAAAATATTGAAAGATCACGTGTGTCTTTGCTTATCAGATCCTGTCACCGTGTAATATGCTCCAACCTGTGATTCTCAACTGGTGGGTCACGACCTTAAAGTAGTTTGTGGAGCCATTTTGGATGACTTGCAGAAGAGGTAGTACAAATTTAAAGCTGCTCCTCAGGTTACATCGGTACAGATGAACATTTCATTGTTACAGACCTCAATGTTAAGAGTGATTTTATATTTGCAGTAGTCATGTTCATCATCATCAGCTTTATTTTTTTAACACATTCAAACCCAAAACGTATTTTTTAATACTTTGTCCTGCACTCCCAAAAATGTGTTTATACGTTTTTTGTTTGTTTGTTTGTTTGTTTGTTTGTTTGTTTGTGCTAGAGCATACAGAAGGCTTTGATGCAATTTCTGACCTGAAGACGTTGCTTAAAGCAATGGTAGTTACTACAAAACCAGTCAGCGGGTGGCAGCAGAGTATAAGAGATCAGCCAGGGCCATGTTGCAAGTAGCTCTTTTTCCTAATTTTCTTTTTAACAGGTTTGTGAATAATGATGAAACTTAGCTGAATTCTAATGCTAATTTCTGCAAAATGGAAACGGATACAAATACACTTTTTTATGATGAAAGAAGAGACTAATGTTTCTTTTGCTATGTTCCATGTTTTTATAGCAATAGAACACAATATTCTGTGGGCCTTGCAAAATCAGTCAAAATCCAGTAAAACTGTCGGGAGCGAAGTGGGTTGCTTCAGTGAAAATGGCTGGAGAGGAATGAGTTAAAAGGTGCTCTGAAAGGTACAAAGCATACATAGTTAAAACCTGATTTTGAAAGTTTATCCTTGAACAGCACATTTTATTTTTCTTCATTTCCATTATAGTGGGTCGCAATTTAGCTACAACAAGAAAATGTGGAAAATTTGCTAAATTATGATTGTGGACGGAATTTTGATAGTTGGACATGTATTAGTGGAAAAAAAAAAACTATTGAAACCCTTCTTTGTACACATTTTGTATCATAAATAGTGGATGGGGAAAAAAGTGTGGCTCTGTGAATTTTGTTGAGGAGATTATTTTATTTGAATATGTATTTATTCACAAACAGTATGGCGCATGAATGAAATCATAATGCAAATGTATGCAGGGTAAACATGCTTCCAGCAAGTATTCCTCTGCCTGTCAATATCTTGATCTTGAAGTCATATTTTGAATACAAGATCAGAAGTCAATTTTTAAGTTGAATGATATTCAAGCGTATAGATGGGAGAAAGGTGAAGAACAAATTGCTTTCTTTAGAGGGATCTAAGAAGTTTAAGGAAGCCCAAAGACAAAAAGTCAAAATATCCTCCTACGCTGCTAAAGCGTAACTTACTGTGACTGTTTATGATCTATTTTTATGTTTATTTGTAAATTCATCTCCGACTGTTCTCATCATTATTTCCCATCAAAGGTCACTTACCGGTAATTGTTGCACAGCACGACAGTATAGTTTGACTGCCATTGTCAGGAAACCTTCTCAATTCCTGGACCAATTATTGTTGGTAAGCTAAAACAAGGGTATTTATAGTACTGCATGTTGTATATAAAGTTGCATTGCTGAACACAAACAACAGTAAATACGATAATCAAATATGGATCAATGAAATCAGCTTCATATATTGTCCAAAAATATATGTTAAAATGAATGTAATGAATACAATACAAGAACATAGAATCAAAGTAAAGGATATCAGCAATTTAAATTTTAGTTAGTGAAGTAGCACCCTGCGCCAATAAAATGCTTCTGAAATTCTGACGGATGTTGGTTTTCAGGGCCTCAATAATATATTCTCTTCTTCAGATCAGGAGAGTAAGCAGGCCACGGGTTGTCCGTGTTGTCTCCAGGAAAATACTCATTGAGAAAATCCAATGAACATTTGAGCAATATGGAGGCGCACCATCCTGCTGCTAATTCACAGTATTCCTGTTGACTCTCGCTTTCTCCTTAGAGCAGGAATGAATTTCCTCCTCCTCAAAATCTTGAGATGTGCCATCACAAACTTCAATGTTCGCTCCACAGAAGAGGAGCGTGGATTGAACATGTTATTGAATTGTGTAGAAAACAAAAGACAAAGTAGGGCATCTTTTGGTATCAAATATTAATTTGATGTGTCTGTTATAAATTTGGAAATAAAAGGAAAAAGAAAATCAATTTGATTAATTTTTTTTTCAAACCCAGCCCTGCAATTTTCCATTAGATTTTTTTCCATAAAATACATATTTTATATAGAACACACAATAAAATTAATTTAAATAAATAATTCTTAATGGACATCTTTCAGACATGTGTGCCTTAAGTTCCCGATCGAGTACAGATTTCTTGAAAGAAGGCATCAGCCCATCCCATAATTTTTGGTATACTACTGAATTTTCATGTCCCAAAATGTGCAATATACATAACGTAATAGAAGTTAATTCAACATTTCTTTAGGCTTCTCAGTTGTTGTTTTTTGTCTGACAAAGAACAATCCTAAACATTTTTGTGTGGCGAAGCACTACATAAAAATGATGGATGGACATATTTTCTGCGTTATTGAGCTAATGGTTGTTTTCAGCTGATCATACCACTGCACCCAAGACCTTTCCAACATTCTCTGACCAATAGGATGCCCGCATCATCGTTTTCATGTGGGCAGTGTATGGATATAGAATAGAGCCACAGGAAGTTGTTTGATGTGTGAGCCCGGTGACTGTGCTGAGCACGGTGCTTTGGTCCTGCACTGGCCTCCCAGAGGTGTGTGCGTGGATGGGGAGGGGTGGGGTGCGTGTGTGTGCGTGAGTGAGATGGCGGTGGGGGGTTCACCCATACTGCTTCGCCCTGGGTTTTGCTTTGAAGTGCAACTGGAAGGTTAACTGCTGACAACGCTGCATAATGGCCTCCTCGGGTTATGTTATGTTGAGGGAAAGAGCTGTACTCTGTTGTCGAACACTTTATTGAAAATGCTGCTTAATCACATCCAGCTGAGCTGAGCTGAACTGTGCAATTCTCATCTTATCGTCGACATCATCATCATCAGAGAGGAAGCGTTGCTTTTGCTGACACTCATGTGTGATGCTCTGATGCCATAATATGTTTGAAATGAGGAGAATCGGTGTGAATAGATGCATTTTTGCCGTTGTGGGAGTGCACACAGCCAACTTGATTCCCGGCCAATCAAAGAGGTTCCTCTCTTTTCCTTTAAATTCAGTGGTGATCGCGATGTGGCACGCGGTCTACATGGCGGAAGTAGAAACAGACTCACTGTGCAACGTACAAAGTATGTTTATATAGAATCGCAGATTTAAGATTTGCAGCTGATATACAGTTGGTCGCTGTAAAGTTGGCACTTGGAGATTTTGTGTCTTTGTGCGTCTCTGTCTGCCTGCACTTCGATCAAATCTAACAACCACCTGCACCACAACTTAGACCTGCTGTTAGTTGATCTAAGGTCTGCCAAGTTGCCAAACACTGCAAACTAGACTTGCTAAAAGATGTGCTGTCTTTTACGTGTCTCTACAGAAATAGAACCCTTTGTCTTTTTGTAGTGAAACACTTGGAGGACACATACTAAACTGTCAGGAGGATCTTTCGAGACATCAGATAATGGGGCCTTGCTGACTTTGGTCAGAAGGGAGGACTCATGCTCCAAATTGGTGTCATGGCTTGAAATCCTAATACTTGAGTTCATATAATAAGTAACAAAGCATGGCATGCTCTTTATATCAATGTTGTCTCGGGGTATCATTTTCCTTCGCTCCGTACTTTTTGACATTCACAGCCCTCATTATTCTTCCCTCTCGTTGAGAAAGTCTGCGGCGTGGTCTCTCGTCTTTTCTTTTTTTTTTTTAGTTGATCCTTTCTGTAAAGCCGCCGACTGTTTTATTTGTTTTTTTGAATCAAGGCCACAGTAGTGAGGTCTGACAGGCTCCTCCATCATGCTTGGCCAAGTGATTGATCTTAGATGGGCTTCAGGAGATTAAGAATCAACAAAACAAAGATGTGTGCAAAACATCTTAGGCTTGCCAACATTTCTCCAAGCGAGCTGACGTCAGGCAAAACGTGTCGAAGTGGTGCAAGTACAATGAATTCAATTTGTATTTCTGTGCGGTTTGACTGAGGCGAAGCCATTTCCGGTTTGTGGGTGTGAGCAGCCGCTGTAGAAGCTTTTTAATTTACACTTCTTTAGATTAAGCACCATCATCCAATTAGCATAGATGCTGTAGTCCCTTGCAGGAGCTCGTTTTCAGACATCCGGCTTAATCATTTACGCCGGCCAGTGCCAATGTTCATATCAGGCATTCTGCTCCTTAGTGCCTCTGCAATTGTATAAATCAATATGGTGCTGAATAAATCACAAAGAGATGAAGGACAGAATTCATTATTAACATTGTGCCGATGCAGCAACTCTCGCTGAATACAGAGATGCCATTTGAGTTTGTCTCTTTTGGACCGCTTGATATGTGGGATGGGATACAAATTCCACCACAATTTACACAAAGAACGTCATTGAGATCGCATATTCACCTAATAGTTGGCTTTTTTGACAGAGAGGGTTATAAGTGTTTTGCAGTTTTCACTCTAGTAACTTTTGATTCTGTTTTGCTTTTTAAATTTAGTTAGTTTTAAAGGTCCCATATTATTCAACTTTTCCACATACTAAAATAGTTGTCAAATGTGTAAACAACATGTCTGTCAAAACTGACTTTGGATCTAATATTTTTGCTGTCCTCAAATCAGCTAAAAACAAACGCTCTGTTCCAAAGAGCCTGTTTTCGGGGCGTGTCACTTTTCTGTAAAGAGTTGCGCCAGGCCACACCTAGGCCAGAAGGGGGTGTAATTGCGGCTCTGCTAACCATGTTTGTGCTAATGTTGTGAATGGAAAGGACTGGCCATGGCGAGCAAAAGCAGTGTGGGACAACCGTAGCAATTTGAGCCAGGCAGACATGTCTTTTACACATTTTAGAATTATTTTAATATGTGGAAAAGTGGCATAATGTTTTACCATAATAAAAAGTAGCATAACGTTACTACGGAGACAATGTTGTAACCGTAACCGGCAACTCTCCTGCGAGCATCGCATCAAGAATCCGATTTACCATGAATTCTTGTAGACATTTACAAGCGGTTATGAATAACACAAATGTCCACATTTAGACGACTACGCGGTCATAACATGCAAGCCGTCTCATCGAGACCACTTAGCGGACAGTTACCATTACAAAAGTCACGTCAACTAGGTGGCGAGTTGCCTGTCACGGCAAAATAATCACCGCGGATTGTATCTTGGCAAAAACAATACGCGACCGCGTCAGTATTATCCAACCATCTTCTGCTTTGTCATATCTGACCTCTTGTAACCAAACAACCTCCACATGACAAATGTAGCTCCCACTTTAAGCACTAAAAATACACCTGTAATATGGCAGAAGCTATGATATGGCACATATCTAAGCAAAAGGATATGAAGGAAGATTAAATAAAAATAAAATGTTAAATTTCACCTTTCACGTTTGCAGTCGTGTCACATCATTGGGACCGATCTATTATGTTTAAACGAGTTGCAAATCGAGCTCTGAACAGGCTTTCGCTAACAAAACAGTCCTGCTGTCAGTACACGTCCTCACAAATAAAATCAATCCACTGTCTTCTCAAAGACTCGGACGTAGGAAGCAACCACTGTTTCCTCCGTTGTTTCCCCATTTCTCTCCACAGAGCCGTTTGCGAGCAGGGGGAGAAAAAAGAAAGGAGCAGCCAGCTTCTCGGATTTAAGTGGGCGTGACCAGAGGCGGTGCCACTAAGCCGAGGGGGTTGGGTCGAGTGCACTTCCGTGTCTTATTGACGTCACCAAAACATTTTAAAAACAACCATGCACAAATCAAATGCAAGGACTGTAACAGTCCACAGACATGAATAACGATACGTGCATCACAACTAGCATGGTCACAATTTTTTTTCCATCTCGTTTGCCAAGTTGCTAACTTAAGTGGATTTGTGGTTTGAATCCATGTTGCGAAGTGTAAACCTGTTTGTTCTGCGTACTATTTGTCCATGATTTATCACATATGAACCAAAAAAATGAGTTGTCACCTAGTGTCACGTTTCGAGCTGTGTATGTATGTAAGTGACGCCATTCTAAAAACATTATTGAATACTACTTCGTCAAGTTAGCATAGCATTATCATGCAAGTCCTAAGAAAAGTCAACATAGCAAGTAACGTTAAAAAAAATAATGTCTATTTTCATTTACATTTCTGTTATTAGTTTCCTTGTTTGGCTTCGATCACAACCTCAGACGCACTCATGTGTAGCTTTTGCACCAAGATTTCCTTGAAATCTTTGGTTAAATTCCGAGGCAAAACCTGTTGAAGTTCCAACTTCAGTTGATGTTTTGTGTCAGTCTGCAGGTAAGTGACTCACAGTTCCACTTGAAGTCAGATGTACAAACATTCGGCATGTGTGTCATATGAACTCGGAGGAATGAGTAGGCACAAGAACACACAGAAAAATGTGGGTGGAAAAAGACTGGGGACAAAAAAAAAAAAAGGGAAGGTAATTATGGTGACTTTAGGACAAGCATTCCTTCATGTTGCTTTTTTCTTACTTCCACTTCTCTCTCATGCCTCACTGCTATTTTCTGTTCACTGATAGCCTTTGAACTTTTGCCACATGGGCTTGTTTTCCAAGGGCAAGGTCCATTCCTTTGTTTTTGTCGCATACTGAATGAATTTGGGTTTCAGATCAAAAATTCATATGAGACGAAAGTTCAGAATTCCAGCTTTGATTTCATGGTATTTACTTGTACATCTAGATGTGGTAGACAACTCAGGACAGAGCAGTGTTTGTTTGAAGCCACCCATTTCTCAAGTGAGCACAAAATATTGGGACAGACATGAAATTTACCTAAAGTGCAAAACATTAAATATTTGGTGGCATAAACCTTGCTTGCAAAAACTGCATCAAGCCTGCGAACTTCATAGACTGCTGGGTTCTTCATTTGAAGTGGGGGTTGAATGACAAATGGGACGCTGGCCAAAGACGTACAGCCATTACTATTAGCCGTTCGCCGATGAGGAAATGAGTGTGTGAGTGAATGAAATGAGTAAATTCCCTGAAGAGTCTTATAATCATTGCACACTCAAATACCACCCAATGTCACATTTAGACCATTCCAAGCATGGTTTCATTTCTTCTCAAAGAGTTTATTTTTGTGATTAAACTGCTTGTCCCTCGCGACATACATATTAGGTCCGATCTTTTCAGGAAGCACTACATCAAGGCTCCTTTGAGAACGGAATGCCAATTTGTTTCAGGGTGAGGGCGCATAGTGACTAGGACACTAAATCATTACTCGTTAATTGGATTGGTTGTACTATTTTTCTTGGTTATTTGCTGGAGCAACAGAATCAGCTCTCATCAACTTAGCAAGAGTGACAGAAAGGATGAGTAAGTAAGGTAATGAAATTCCAGCATGGCTTGTCCATCTCCAAGTTCCACACATTAAGGGATGTGCTGAATCCGCCTGTCACTCGAGAATTGGAGTGCTCACACAACAATAACCTTTTCCCTGATGAGGAGCACAGTGCAAGAGGGCTTCAATTTGCTTCTCCTTTCCCACAGAGCCTGGCATTCAGCAGATTGTTCCTTGTTCACTGAAAGCATCTGTGGCAAAATAAAAGATAGAGGCATCTGTGCTATGGGCTCTTCTTGTGGCAAAAAAACAGAAAAACAGCAGAGGTAGGGCACTAGAGTCTCACGACTTTGCCATAATAGTTTGGGATTTTTCCATGATAGTTTGTTTTTATTTTGACTTAAAAAAAAAATAATAATAAAAAAAAAAAACGGTTTAATTTAGTTTAAAAAAAGTTGAAATTAGTTTATAGAGCTTTTTTTTTTCAAAAAATGTATTTTTATTAGTTTTAGTATTTATTTTAGTTTTTATAGAGGGATTATTTATTGAATGCAATAAAAATAAAAGACAAGTACTAAGTATTATATAATAAAGTAAGGTCAAGTAAACTACTTCTCAAACGATTCGCTGACCTTCCTTCTCGTGCACGGAAATACAAAACACCAAAATAAATACCTGTCAAATTAACTCTGAAAGATCAAATATGTTTTTACTTGACAAAGACAAAAGCGAATTACTTTTCTGTATAAGTTTTTTTAATTTTAGTTTTATAAATATATTTCATTTGTTACTATATATATTTTTTTTAAAGCATATTCATTTATTTCTTGAAAAAAGAAGTGAAAAAAGTGTTACATGTGCCCCCATTAGTCTAAACACGGCATTCTGATTAATATTGCGTTTGTGGAATATGAATTAAGCAGCAAAATCCACCTGTTTTTATCCATCATTGCCACTTGTTGTTGACTGAAAATGACATCACAGTTGCTCAGAGCTCAGGTACACAACCAGTCATGGTCCAGCTTCAGAAAATAGGTGAGCAGAGATTGGTCATTCCCAGAACCCGAAAGCACCTAAAAATGTACATTGCAAATTGCAGCAAAAATAAAATGTAATTGTTTTCAAGAATTTCAAGCGCTAGAAGTTCTTAATTGTTCTTCCTATCTCGATTAAAGAAGTTTATTTCTGTGACAGGATCAAAGTATGCAATTTCACAAAAATGTGACATAAAATTAGACGTGACATCTGGACCGCACTGCGATGTGCATTATTCGGGTCAAAATCAGCCCAGATTTTGTAAAATAAGCCTTTCATCACCACATATCTTTTGGTGCAACAAAAGGAACATGAATATCTTGCAGTGTTGCTTCTCCAGCACATCAGATGAACTATGCCACCTTGATCTCCAGCACTACTTTGTTGTGGAAAATCTATCAACCGTTGAGTCAGGTCAGTCAGTCAAACACTTGGGATATTTTTTGCTACAATTGCGGTCAGCTAATTAAAAACAAATGCAGGAGAGGAACTGGCATCGCAAATGCACATCTTTTACAGATGAATGTGCCAGCTTTGCCCTCACGCTCTGTCCTGTATTCTCAGTGGCTCTCATGGCTGAAGCTCACCACAGATGGATATTTTCAAAGTCTCGTGCCTTTGTAGCGCTCGCACAACTTTCGAGCCGATGTGGGCGCTGGCGCACCTTGCCTCTACTCTGAGGCATTTGAGAAAAAGCTGATTGCAACTTCAAGTAGTTAAGTGGGTTTGAACAACTTACAGTCCATTTTTTAAATATGCAACCATGTGTGAGCGATTGTAAAAGATGACATGAATTCATTTGGAAGGAATAGGGAGCTGCATGCAACAAACGATTTGCAGTCCTACCTTGTCCTTTAATCAAAGTAAACGTTCTATTGCATTTTTATTCTTACACAAACAACATTGTCTGCCATTAATCTGTTCATGTTGCTCATTCCTGTGCTCTATTCTGCAGCCTTTCTCACAGATAATAACAGTTGATCACAAAGAGTCTGGAATATTCTTTTGCACAACAATCGAATGCGGCGTCTTCTGTGGTATTCAATAAGAAAGCTTCCTCTTTTATGCAGATTAGTGCCATTCTCCGTGCTTGTCACCCTTGCATGTTTTCAGAAGTGCATGTCCTGCCTGTCATTGTACATACAATGTCCACCCTATCACAAGATGGATTTTCAATAGAAAAGGCTCCCTTCTCCGCCCTAATCCGATTTGCAGCCTATTTGTATGGCTTATAAAAGCCTTTAGTCTACCGCTTGGGTTGCAAGCACCCCCCCACCCCCCATTTTTTTTTCACATCATAGATCTCTGAGACAGAGATGACATGAGGACGGAGAGAGAAAGTGCAGACGAAGGATTAGGACGAAACTGAAGCAGGCACACCGGCTAAGAGAGGCAAAACAAGCTACAGATGGGAAAATACACAGCCACCATTTTGTAATTTGTTTTTTCTGCATTCAACGCATGGTGCTTCAATGCGCATAGGTCAAGCAGTAATTAATTGATCATTTATTTAAACAAACCTAAACACATGCCAGCTGGTGGTAGGCTGCATTCCAAACAAATCTAAACAAGCTGAACGGCAAGCCAATTTTTGTTCTCATCCCCATTTTTGTAAGTAATTCACACTTGCATGTGTGGTTCCAAAAATTAAAACCTCCAGGGAGAAAACAGTGATAATATAGAAGCTCTTTAGAAACGACATTTCAAATATCAGAGCTTAAGTGAAGTCAAGAGCCAAACTCCGGCTTGGCAAAGTTTCCTGGTGGTCAAAATGAGTTTAGAGGACCAAAATAAAAAAAATAAAATAAAATAAACAATTGACCATGATCCACCATTTTGGTTGTTTACTTTCGCCTCAAACGCTTTCAGGTCGGAACTGGGAAAAACCAACTCGGATATATTCGACTTCCGACCATCCTCGAATGCAGCATTACTGATACTCAATTTTCAAGACGATTCGCCAAAGTCATGTCACAAGATTGAGTTCTGATGATTTGATCACATGAAACATATGTGTCATGTTTGGCACGGGGAGGGTTGCAGACTCAAGTGCAAAGAAACAGGTGAAGCCAGACAGGGTTGCACTCAGAAAAAGGAATTTAATCTCAAAACAGCTTAAAGTAAACCAGAACATATAATCAAAAGTGCAAAAATTAACAGTCTCGAAACCAATGTCAATGTTACAAAAAAACAAAACAAACAAAAAAAAAACAAACATAATACCTCTTTGACTGCCAGGCGTTATAAAAACAAAACAAAAAAATCCACAGTGCCAGCCGCTTTTGAGCATTTTAACTCATCTTTCAAGGCAAAAAGAATATTGTTTGCCTTTATTACATATACAATGTGGCTACTCAATGAAAGGTCACATTCCA
The DNA here is from genome assembly GCF_051991245.1 of Festucalex cinctus. Taxonomy (NCBI): domain Eukaryota; kingdom Metazoa; phylum Chordata; class Actinopteri; order Syngnathiformes; family Syngnathidae; genus Festucalex; species Festucalex cinctus. The sequence goes on along the minus strand of NC_135418.1, from coordinate 11,005,797 downwards.
TTCATTGGAATTTTACTAATCATCATGAAACGTCTTTGGCAGTCAAAGAGATACAAGACCCAACATGCATGGGAAATTGACAAGTAATATCCGAGTTTGTTTTTCCCAGTTCCGACCTGAAAGCGTTCAAGGTGAAAGTAAGCCATCTAGTTTTATACTCGAGTAAATTGTGTTTTGCCATTCAGACTGTAGTCCGCCGGTGAAGTCGGGGTCCTTTTTTCCTTCCGACTTCGCAAGTGGAATTTCCGAGTTCCCGTACACATTTCCTGGTTTGAACTCGGAAAAGTACGACTTCCGACCATCCTCGAATGCAGCATAAACACAAGCAAATTAACGAGACAATGAGAATCACCTGGACAAGACACATGGTTGAGAGAGCCGATTGGCAAACACAAGGGACGATTAACAAGACAATGAGAATCACCTGGACAAGACACATGATTGAGAGAGCCGATTGGCAAAACACAAGGGACGGACTGACGAGAACAGGTGGACACTATGCCATAACGAGACAGACATGAACCACAAGAAGACAACACATAACACGAAACGAAACCCAAATACAAATCTAAACAAACACGAATCATGACAATCTGTTTGAGCACAGTAGGTGCATGTAACCAATTTATCGGCCATCACTCATTAACAGTTGCCATTTAAAACCATTGCTGTGTTTGTAATTACACTGTTGCACCACCTGCCTCCTCTGGCCAACTATGTTCAAATCTCGCTCAGCTGTAGGTGACATAAGAGCTTTGGGACATAATTTGTGGTGAATTAGATGAATAAAGTTTATATGTGACTCATTAAATCAGAAGAGTCATTAAATGGGATCAGAGCCACAATAATATGAAGATTAGGGTAACCCCAGAGCAATGCAAATTCTAATGGCGAAGAGCACAAATATTTAAATTTGTACAATTTAGTATATTAACTTCATTGGTGTGAAATGCTGCAAAGAAAATGAGGGTATAAGTGATCTTTTTATTATTATTATTATTATTATTATTATTATTATTTTAAATGAACATGAATGAGTTAGTACAGAGTACCACACGCACACGTTTCATCAATTGATGCCCTGATAACAGTCTGATAATGATCTGATCTTCAAAGGGCGTCGCATATGTAATGGCGGTAAACCTGTTTGCGCCTGTATTTCCACAAACGTGTCTGATGGCATGAATAAGCTTTTTTTCCACAAGTGCTCTTTGATGGATGGCGATTGCCTAATTTGGCAGAATGGCCCGAAAAGAATAGAGAAAGAAACGAGTGCCGTGGAACCAGCAGGGATGGGCCGAGAGATAATGTTTCATTAGCTTGGGCATTCGTCACTTGGCCCACCATTACTCTCAGCTGTAAGCCTTCTGTCAGCCCCTGTCAGGTAGAGCGAACAGCTGCGCTGAGGTTAGTGCAAAAGGTAGACAGACTAAAAAATGGAGATGGAACTGAATCGGCACGCTTTCACTCATTCAAATATGACTTATTTGGAAACGGCGCTTTTAATTTTGCCTAGTTAGGTCAAACAGGACAGAATGAGGAGTACAGCTCCGAACAAACATGAACTGGCTCTACACTCACAGTCAGTCACTATTGTTGTACTGGAAGGTTCCCACTTAAAGTAACGGTAAGAGGGACATGATATTGGTGGCTCACTGAGGACACGTCTTCATTTGTGGGCAGAGTTGCAGTTTTGTACCAGAACGGGTTTTATGACTGAAAGGTCATGAACTACAACCCCTAGCAAAAAGTATGGAATCACCAGGATTTGGACGAGCATTCACTTATCAAGTCGCTCATTAGACAGATTGATTTGTTGCAGAATGACTCAATTATTAATTGAAAATTAGTGAAAAACAAATAATAAAGCAGCACGAGATAAGTGCTCCAGCTGTTTCATGTTTGTAGTGTGCCCTCTGCAGACTGAACGTTTTAGCCCCGTCCGTAGATTTTCAATAGGTTTTAGAACGGGGCCGATAGAAGGTCACTTCAGGATAGTACGATGTTTTGTTCTTAGCCATTCTTGGATATTTTTAGCTAAATGTTCTCTTATTATTATCATCCTGTTGGAGGACATATCACCTGCTATTGACACTAAACTTTCTGACACATTTCATCCCTGATAGCTTTAATAGTCTTGATAGATTCATCGTGTCTTGCACAAACTCAACACAATGAAGAGCCAAACAGCTAAAGTTAGACAAGTATTGTTGTTGCTGTTTATTTTGTATCACCGCCAAAGATTACTAATGATGGCAGACTAAAACTATGATGACAGCCATCAAAACAGAAATGGGCTGTATGAACCCTAAGCAAACAAACTTGGCTTTAATCTGGTCTAGACAAAATAAAACACCAGTGTACGATAAGAGACTAGGGTATGTTCTTAAAGTAGGAATCTCGATAGAAGAAACAAAATAAGATCTCTATTTAGTGTCAAGATGATGTTGCAGACTCTCGTCATACTCCGTTTAAGCTTGCAGCAGCCTTGTGGGGGTTGGCTGGGAAGGGGAGTATCAAGTTCACGAAGGGGGTGAATAGAGGATTTGATAAAAGCAACAAGTGTGACCCCACTTTAAATGAGGCTACGTTTGTGTTTCAGACTTATGGGAGGAGGTGTGGCAAGATGCCCCAGAAGGTCAATAGAGAGAATTGGCGAGTAGGGAATCTGTGGGATGAGGCAAGCAACAAACAAAGCCTGGCATTTTGTCGACCCCCCCCTCCTCCTTTGGGAGCCTTGGATGAATGTCGCTCTCCAGGAGCACAACTCAGTCAAAGCCGCTGTGCTTCACTCTTCGTTTATCTGAATAACAAGTGGAATGAGGCAAAGAAAAAGGAACAGAAATTGGATGTGAGGATACATTAACATTATATAGGCCTTCACTGTGTTGTCTTTCGTGAACATGGGCCAATGCTGCTGTTAGACCAAACGTGTTGATCTTACTTAGGCCAGTCTCCTTTGGTGGGGTTCTTGCAGCTGGCTTCGAGCTGTTTTGGCTAGTGCCACTATTTTTCTATCTTGCTAGCTATCTAGCTTGCGAGCTATCTATCCATCAACAAACACTCAACACTATCTATCTATCTATCTATCTATCTATCTATCTATCTATACTCCTTGTTTACAGTTTTGTCAAAGGATTAGGGTCATGGGTGAAGTGGAACCTATCACAGTCGCCAGTCAATTAAAGGACAAATAGACAAATACTGTATCGGCAAATAACCGTTGACACTCAAATTCACTATTATAGACTATTTGATTTCACTTAACCTACCATGCGTGTTTTGGGGATGTGGTGAAGCCAGAGAAAAAAAAGAGAGCATGCCAACTCTGTGCAAAAACTCAACTGTGAGGCAGACATGTTGGGATGTTATGTCTGCTGGTGGTACGTTGTGTTGTCTGCAATACTCAGTTGTGCTACACACCGATCCACAGCCCCCTGCATCCTACTGCATTCTCCCCCACCTGCTTCCCTGGCCGAGACGCCTGTTAGCACTAGCGGTGAACAAGCACTTTAGCCTGCCTAAGAACATGTGATCCTTCACAGATGGAAGATGCTGTACCCAAGAGAGTTCACGCTCTATCGTTTGCATCTTTGGCTCATAAATCTTTTATAAAAGATGTCGGTTTTGCTTACACAGAGGGGATGAAAATGCCCCACAGGACCAGGATGGAGTACAGGTACAAAAGGCTTTATTGGGTTGCATGTCTGCATTCTTGCTGGGGGGAGACAAACTTTTCTCAGTGTTTTAATTTGGGGCAATGTTGTAGGTTCGACTGGAATGTCCTCTATTGCCTATAAATTATCGTAGTATAACCATTCAGGTGCAAATGAGTTAGGGTAGTTGGAACTACAGTATATTAAATCTCATTGACATGTTTACACACACACATTTGCGTCTAAATGTGATGTAATATGACAGTCTATAGAATTGAATGTGCCATAACCCCTTTTGACTTCACTTCTGCGCTTGTCTGTTGTAAGACAAGATTGTCATATACTATCAATTGTTTCATGGCTGTAACTGCTTTAGATATCATTGCTGCCCACTTTCATCTTTTTTTTTCCCTCATACATATCTTGAGTGCAACAACACAACGCCTTAAACACTGCAATGAAAGACTTCCACTCTGAATCTGGATTTATGTTGTTATGCACAGCTTGAATATTATCCAGTGGAGAATAGTACAGCTCATTGTGAACATGTTTACATTTGCCTTTTTGCTTTTGGTTTCACTGAAGTCCCACAAAATGGTGAATAAAAACGGTACAGCGTTCCCCTCCTAGCGCCCTCTGTAAATGTCAATGTGCATTTGTGCTTGAAGAAAGCCATTGGGTACTGCTGATAAGTTCCGCCACCCTGAAGTCATTGTTGCCATGTAATTGTATTTGCACAGCTTACCTGTTTGCTGGGGGAGCGATTCTGGCTCTGTAAATCAAATTATGTGTTTTATTCCGCCTCTAATGAGCGATTTAACGATATAAGTGTGCTGGGCTAATGCCAACCGACGGCCATAAGGAAACAACGTCCCACTCAGGCTCCCTCGCAAGCCAAATGGATGCCATTATTGGTCGTGTTCCGCATGAGTGGAGATGATGAACAGGAAAATAGTCACAGTGTCTTCGGTTTGTTTCTTCGCTTTTCAACTCACTGACTCCTTCAGTCTCACACTTTCTCATCTTGATCTATTCATTCCTTTTCTTACCATGACATAGCATTTCAGCAGGGTTTCATCTGTGAAATGATTAGCTCATATTGGAGTTGGTCAAAACTGAAAAGTTATTCTGTTTTTTTTTGTGTGTGTGTGTGCAGAATATTTACTATCTTGGAACTCAGCTTGATTTACAATCAGGGATCAATTTTAGAGTTTTAAAAACCTAAATAAAAACATGGTAAAAGAAAACTAAAAATACCATACATATACAAGTGTCACCCACACGTATTAACTTTTAATCAAATGAAGCTGGGGTTTTTTAATACAGGGGTCAGCAACTTTTACTGTAAAAAGAGACATTTTAGACCAAATAAATGCCCAAAAATCTGATTGGCGCCACAAAACATTTGACCATTGTGATGAATGAAACAGTGTCAGTGAGTACCGAGGGCCCATGACCTAATTCAAGCTGCACCATAACAGAAAATTATGCAGCATCCAAAACTTGGATATTCAGTTGTGATGCAATAAAAAAAAAAAAGCCATACATTCTGGATTCATTACAAATCAACTGAAATATTGCAAGCCTTTTATGATTTTAATATTGCTGATTATGGCTTACAGCTTAAACAAAACTCAAATATCATATCTCAAAATATTAGAATATCATGAAAAAGTATACTAGTAGGCTATTCAACTAATCACTTGAATCGTCTAATTAACTCGAAACACCTGCAAGTGTTTCCAAGTGAATCCAGAATGTATGACATTTTTGTTTTTTTTAATTGCATGACAGAAAATAAAGAATTTTATCGCAATATTCTAATTTTCTGAGACAGTCCTGTGTGTATTATTATTTATTTATATTATTTATTTATTTATTTTCTTTGGTTCCATTTTAAATCCATCTTCTTTGCTACCTTCCTCATCCAAGTTAGTACGTCTCTCAGGTCCTGCATCCAAGTTCAAAGATACCCTTTCGTTTGTTACTAGAATGGCGTTAGGCAACCATAAGCGAGGTGTTAGATGGCCAAATATTCCTGTTGCTCGGACGGTGTTGGGTGTTAGCCGGGCAATAATTTTCTTCCATAACCATACTTCCGGTCATCTGCTCGATGTAGCGCATATGTACTGTAGCTTTCACGTGGGCGCAAAAATCCTAATATCGAAAACTTTGACAGGATTGTCGTACATTGCACTGAACACTGACTGGGGAAAAAAATGCTGATAAAGTGTAAAAGCCATCAATCAATAGGATCCACATATTTCTCCCTCATTTCTGTCTGAAGGCAACAGGAAGTGGCCTCACTACATCTTTTTTCCCCTGTTGATTTGAAAGGCGAGTAAATGACAATCGATTGGCCAGCCGCAGAGTTCCGTGGCCCGCTAACTGCTAGTCTGGCAGAGAGGCTATTATTAGTATTGCTCAGCATGTCGTGCACGGATCAGGTAAGTGGCTGTCTCTGACAAATGCTATTTGCCAGCTCAGTCCATTATCTATGGGGAGCAGTACGACCGCCGAGTCTCTGTGCTAATATGCAAGGAAATGCTTATCAGATCATATTAAGAGGAGGCCCTTCTGGGGACCAAGGGATGTAATTGTTTTTGACAAGCCACAGCCCCAGTGCTGTGAACCCTCCAGAGAGGAAATGGAGGCTCCTCTTCACATGAGTGAAAGCAGAGGATAAAGGGGCACACGCATTCTGTTGGGCTGGCATCAATTTGGGGCATTCCACTAGCTGCCTTATCCATATGTGGCCCGCCACGTCCGCCGAGAGAGAGTTGAGCTTCTGTAACCGGCGAACTTCTGATAATTTCACATTCAAATACTGCGGTTGAAGCCTGATTTCATGAAGATGGCCGACTCTATGGAAATTTAAAACATTTTGGATGGCTGCATGGGGAGAGTGGGTGAAGTCAAGTGGAGGGTTTTGAAATTAGAGACGAGTCACCATAAATGAGAAGTTGGGGAAAGAAGGACTGTTGAATTATTACATTTATAGTTGGGCTGTGCACAAATTAGTGGTATTTCGAATTGTATAGCGAATTGACCGTTGAAAACGAACACTGAATTAGAATTTTCCCATTCAAGTCAAAACGCATCATACACCCTTCATACGCATCATTGTATTTTAAACTAACTCATTCGCTGCCAGCCCAGTAAGAATTGATCTTTTGACGATTATAGCAGTCAATGGCAGTGAATGAGCTAAAATATAAACCTTTCCGTGTGTTGGCACGCCAGTCCAGGACCCACTTCCCTTTGAGCAGTGCTGCAACTCATTAAATGGACTCTTACAGTATTCTAGTTAACATTGTTTAGCATCAAATACTGTGTAAATTGTTGGCAATTTAGCATCCACTGCAGCCTGGTCATCCCGGAAGGGGGATTTCCACATTTGTGGCCCCTTCTCAAGGTGTCTTATTTTTCCCCTGATGTGTTTTTTTTATTATAATTTTTTTTTTTATTATCATATTTTTTTTTTATTATTTACTGTTTTTCCTCGCCCTCTTGTGGTTAGATCAGGGGATGTCGTTACTATTTGTCAACTCTGGGCGTGTAAAGCCCTTTGCGACTTGGCTTAGGCCCTTTGGCTTTGTAAACATATGCACAGCTTTGTGACACATGTCAACAAAGGGGGATTGCATGATTTCTGAATTGCAATAGCCTCACATTAATCAGTCTCAAGCAGATTGGTACAATGAGATTTGTCCTGTTCAGTGTTTAGGAAACATCATGTTGCAAAATTATTATAAATTGGCATGTAAAAACTAAAATCAGAGCCTATGTAAAATTAGGTTAGGACCATGTTCCCTTGTCTATTTAACAAGATTTTATTTAGTTTTATTTAATGACATCACTGTTGTAACCTAAATGTTTAAGTCCTAATAATTCATTCTTTATCACCGACCTATGCTAGCACAGTAGAAAGGCCATTTACAGAAAATAGTTGTATGAAAACCAATTACTGGCCATAAATATAAATCAATTAAATTAAAAGCAATGAAAGGGAACAATTTATTAGTGTTATGTGCTGGAGGTTGGATCCCAAAGCGCAGACGCAAATACGATTTTAACTCTTTATTCACACCACTTAACTAAATGAAAAACAACAAGAATGCATCGAGAATCACGAGACGCCAAGCCCCCTTAGGTTGCGGAGATGCACAGAGGAACAGCTGGTAATAATCCGACGAACACACACACTTCTCAGACCGCTACTACAGACAGTGAATCGATCTGATTGGTTGTGACTAAGTAAAGGATTAAAGATTGACATCACAAAGCTCATGACATCACTTAGCATAAAACCAGTTGAAACATCACATAGCGTTCTTCCAGTTGAAACCAGATGATGGTTACCTCAGTTCAAAACAGGCACTTGTTACGTCAGTACATAACAGACACTTGACCTCATGGTCATGAACCCACTCTTAACAGGTTCTGAACTCTTAACTTAACCCTGGCGTGACCCCAGACATGACAATTAGTTTTAGTCCTTTTGTCGACTTGTGCACTGAAAATGGTGAAAACAGAAACTGAAGACCACCTGTAAATCCTCAAATTAATTAGATTGTCACAAACTGTATTTTTTCACTATATTTCTATAGACTGCTTTGTTTGTGAAAACCAAACAAACAAAACACACAAATCCGTTTCTAATTGCTACTTTTTTTTTTTCTTTTTTTTTTACTGGCTATTGTATACTTAAATTGATAGTATATGTGACACAAAAAAAAAGGGACTGAAAGCAATTGCCGGTATTGACAGAAATGGCGGAATGGGTACATGTTTTGGAAGATTGCACATAACCGCTGTTCCAGGTATGGTTATAGCTGTTGCCCATTTACACTAGAATGGAAACAGCAGGGACTCTCAGAGAAGAGAAGAAAAAACAAAAAAACAAAAAATACATGAGCACTAGACGGAGAAAGAAATGCAGTGGTTGAACATGACAGCTCCCAAAATGATGCAGAGTGAGAAAAAGAAAGTCAAGTGGGGAATGCCCGAAAATATTTGGCCTGCAGACACTACGTAGTGAAAGTAAATGCACTAATGAGTAAGCATAACCCAAGTCACTGTATGTCGAACAAGTTTTATTCTTTATAGTAGGGATACAACCGCAAAAAAAATAAATAAATAAATAAATAAATGTATTTTCGGTTGTCGGACTAAAGACAATTAAAATCGAAAACACCACCAGTGCCATATTGTAGGAATGAGACACACATATAGTGCACGAGTAACTAGGATCTGTTCTAAAAAAAAATAGCTCACCAGTGATTGGACACTGACGGGGGTCGCATTTACCTGCAGTGCGAACGTAGCCTATGTCGTTTACATTTGCCTCAAACACACTGAGGTCAGAACTGGGGCAATACAAGTGGGAAAAATCTGACATCCAAATTCCTCAAATGCAGAAAAGTTCAATTTGTTTATTATTAGTTTTTTACTTGGTAAATTTGCAATGCCTTGACTTTAGTTAAGTACACAGTCCTAGGCATAAATGCTTTTTTTTTTTTTTTATTTTTTTTTTTATTTTTATTTTTTTTTTTTTTTTAAATAAAGAGTACAAAAAAAAAGGCATAATTTCTTGTTTTCGGCCAAGCGTTTCTCATAAAAAAAAAGTAATAATAATTACAAATTTAATAATATTAATATTAATAATTATAATAATAATAATAATAATAATAATAATAATTCCTCTATTATAGACAGAGGTCTTTAAAACATTTTTTATTACACATTGGGACAGAGTGACTTACAGCCATCAGTATTTTCCTTTCAAGGCTTCAAATGTGTGATGAATTAAAAGCTCCTTGTTACCTCCATTGTAATTATACATTCTTCCTACAGTTCTGATAAAGCTATTGTATATTTCTTCTACCAAAGGGTATGAAGGCCTTTATGATTATTAACAACTGATTCAGCCTTACACTTGTTTGGTGAAAGTACCAGCAAATAAAGCGTGCTTGGTGGAAAACTCAAGTTTATTATTTATTGCTTATTAATAGAAAAGTATTTTACTATTTTTTTTTCTTTTTCTTTTTTTTTTTTTTACACTGAGAGGGTAACTATCTTGGTGTCGACCTGTTTACGGGTGCGAGCAATCGCGAGATAAGAAAAGCAGCCCGGAACCGACTGTCTGTATTTTCCTGCATTCCAGAGCTTTAACAACGGATGAATCAAATATTCTGCTTTTGTTTGATTTATTGAGCGACTTCCTTCTTTGAAGAAAAACGAACACGCATGGTGTAAGGTAAATACTTACCGGGTGTGTGGGTGTCCATAGGGGCCTTTCCCCGGGACAGTAATTGGGATTCTAATCTGCATATATATATATATATATGCTGCTAATGGTAATATAAAATATTAAAATTATAAGTTGCCCACACACGCACTATAGTGACCCTAAATTTCTAACAACACTGTATTCCACTCATTTTACGGCTGAAAGGAGAAAGCCCGATGAAGTTGACTACCATCATAAGTAAGCAACTGGTGTCATTGTTTTGACTGTAAATGCCAATTATTACCGAGTATTTTACTTTATTTGCTTCTTCGGAGAACACATTAAGTCTAGTGGTACAACCTGATATGAACAATGAAACATAACAGCTTTTCTGACTTAATGAAACTTGGACTTATGTCTAAGTCTAATCAGTGCTCATCATGTTGATTTCCAAAGTCACCTTTTTGGGGAAAAGTTGTCACCGATTTCACTTGATGTCTTAATTTATCACAGTTGACAAGAGTCAAAGACACACAGTTTCACCACTGAGATCTGAAACCAATTTAATAGCTGTCATGTCCCCACTAAAATCAGAGCGTTAATTACACCTTATAAAAAGCCTGTCATGTTTCATAATCCCACAAGCGGCAACAATTCAAACTCAATCAGCCACTTAGATCTAGCATCGAATTAGCACGCCGTCAATCTGTAATTGAATGGTTGCGCCGGCCGGGCGCAAGGTTGCCAATTTAAACGTGTTTATTATTCCCATCTAGATCTCATATCTGACCTTGAAGCTTGTGCGGCTCATTCTTCCTGCTTGCAGCTTGTTGTGGAGGAGCGAGCGATCCGCCAGAGGACAAGCGCCTTTGAGATGCAGATCACGTCAGCCCGCCGTTGGCTGGCGGGCAGCTCAGAAGCCGACTAGTGCTCACACGTCTGACCTGGTTGCTTTTGTTTGTTCTGTTCCGTTCTCCCCGTCGACACATAGCCATTCATTTCCCGTGTGCCTCTTTGTCATTAATGGACACATCTGCCGCTTCAACAAGGAGAGAAAGAAAACATATCCTCTCTTTAGACCATTAAAAAAAATCTTGCTTGCTGAAACTTGGAGAGGTTGCCTCCCTCTAAGGTATATTTCAGATTTAAAAAAACAAGACTTAAGCAACATAAGCATCAAAAGCTTATATGTGCTATGACATTTAAAATGCGGAGAAGTGTAGGGGGATTGATTAAGTTGGAGGCTGCCTTCCTGTAGGCACATTTCAAATTTAAAAAAATAAATACCAAACAATATGTCTGTTAAAATCAAAACTATATACATATGAATAGAAAAAAATATATACTATACGTGCTTATGACATTTAGATTGTGTAGAAGTGTTGGGGGAATTAATCTAATAGGAAATAGATTATATGTGCACACATTTACTGACCTGAGACAGAGGTAGTGTTTTCCCTTCCGCTGCATTTTCGAAAAGCATGCTCAGAGGCTGTAAGGAATTGACTGGGAAGGTCAGTAAATGTGAAGTGCACACAGGCAGAAAAATGAAAAAAAAAAAAAAAAAGAATCAGATGGAGCACTAAGACTCATCACCTGGCTAGAAAGTGTCTGTAGCCCCACTGGACGACGCAACAATGGATTATAAAAATGCTGTGCCGGTATCTGCAATGGGAGGTATCGCATTGGTTTTAGACATTTGATAATCAAGCCAGACAAGTGTAGTCACTATCGATTCTTTTATCCTATCGATTGTTCCATCGATTAATCGAGTAATTGACCCAACATGCTTCCAACCCTGATATGATGTTAGAAATATTACCTGTTAGTACCTGGTTTCACTGAAATAAATAGTAAAGAGGGCTGGGTTTAAAAAATAAAAATAAAAAATCGACTAACCAATATCGAATTGATTGTGTCATGACTTGAGTCGTGCAGAAGTAATGTTTGGGTCTTGTCTCATGTCTGGGGTCACGCTTGGGTTAAGTTTGAGTAGAGTTCATGACCGTGCGCCAGAGTGAACGACCCGTTACGTGTCTCTTGGTATTGTAACAGCATCCAGTTTCAACTAGTTTTAGGCTATATGAGGTCTGGACTCTATGATGTCAAGGGTCTTTTATGCTATATGATGTTTGTTGATGTCAGGAACTATCTGTAATTACGAAGTCAACAGCCAATCAGAGAATTCCATGTCAGTATTAGTACTCACAAGTCTAGCCACATCAATGAGATTGATTGACTGTCTATTTAAGGGTCTGAGAAATGTGTGTGTTTTGCCGGATTATTGCTCAACTGTTCCTGTGTGCAGCTCTAATAGGTTCTGCCTCTCAATGTGAATAAATAGATAAAATCTTATTTGTGTCTGGATTTGGGATCCTACCTCTCAGCACACAACAGATTGTCCTTTTTGAGCCTGATATCGATTCATAAAACCATGAATCAATTATTTTATTTATTATTTAGCTTTATTTCTCTTTTTTCCCTTAAATTTATATGAAAATTGAATTTTAAAGGCCAAATTTCTTTTGTATCTTACTGTTTTCTTGAATTTTACTGTTCCCATAAATGTAAAAGTATTTTCTTACATTTATGAAAGACCTGACTTATTGAACATTAAGACAATTCAGTATCTTTTTAATTTGTCTACAATTATATTATTACAATTGTGAAAATATTTTCACCTCATCTTTGCTAAGGTCAATGTTTGTGTAACACTTAAGTGATTATAATATGTGCTACTTTCATTAATAAACTTAAATATTTCAGCAGTTTGGAATTTAATGTTTGGAGTTTTTATCATGTCCTTGATATTTAAGAAAAATTGATGTTCCATAATTAACCAATATTGGATTGAATTGAAGAGAATCATATTGAATTGGGAAAAATCAACAGCAAATCAAGCTGAACTCTTGTGAACTGAAATCAAATTGATTGAGGAAATTAGAATCGATACCCAGCCATAATAGTAACCCATGACATCACATGGAGAACATGAGAACGTTTTGAACCCCCGTCCTAACCCAAACTGTCTTGCCATGAAGCAGGAGACCTCAACTCTTAAACACTGTGCTGCCATCTTAAAATGAATTTACATTCCAAAGTTTTGAAGAATGCTCTGAGATACCAGCATCAGTTTGGGAAATGCTTTAAGACCCTTTAAAAAGTTGTGACACATAACAATCCTGTGAAGCAAATAGTATACAAACAAACAACTACCCTAAACATTGACTTTGGCTCTGAGAGCTTTTGAAAGACTTAAGGCAGTGGGCCAAAAGATTGAAACAAGCCAAAGAGTAATAAGAATAAAACTGAAAAGTCTCCAAGCATGCGCTACTGCCTCAGATGTCATTTTGCATTCATCACTGATAAACTGAGCACACAATGGAAACATTTACGCAGCCGTAGCCAAAAAGAACTGCCAATGTCAAAGAACAAAATTGGCCCAAAAGTCTCTTCCAACATCGTGACGCCATGCGGATGCCAATTTTCTGCAGCCATCCATCACATTGCCATCAATCTGATTTTTCCACTTCCAAAAAGTCCAACATCAGCTTTACTTTATAGAGTATTGTGAGATTGGTTTAGTCTGTTTTGCTCCTTCTTGTCAGAGTCATACAAGAGGAGTTGTGAACTCAACACTTGTATAGTCCTCTTAGAAGCAAAGCGGTGCTGAATGTGATCCAACAATGCAGTGATGCTAAGTGTTCAAGCAACTGTACTACAATAGGGCTTACGAGGGCGACATTTTATTTTGGATTAGTGTTGCCAAAGACTTTGTACTAAGCCAAACGAGAAAGCATGTCATGGATGGCTTGGCTAAGCAAAAGAGCATAACAAGAAAAAAATAATGCAATACTTCCTGACTAGGGAGTTCCTTTGACAATGCCGATATATTTTACAGTTTTAAGTGCATACATGTCTTGTTTGTATGGTCTAAAAAACTATTGCATGTTTAACCCATATTGCAGGGCCTGATTTATTAAAGGTTTGAATATGCAGAAACGGATGCAAACACGATTGCCCATGATTGTAGAAGCTGATCGACTCAGCGGTATACCCAAGATAATGTCGGCCAAACGGGTAAAATTGCCATGCAGTTCACTTTCAAGTTTCCACCCAAAAGTGTCTGTGTAACTGTGTTACAATGAATGTGGTTATTTTGACTGCTTTCCACTTGTGTAAAATTTTTGAAATGCCAGAAACAAAAATTATTCCATCCATCCATTTTCTTAACAGCTTGCTCCTCATAAGGGTCGTGGGGGTGCTGGAGACTATCTCAGCTGGCTTCGAGCAGTAGGCGGGGTACACCCTGAACTGGTTGCCAGCCAATTGCAGAACAAAACTGATTACTTTTTTAAATTTCATTTTTTACAGCAATCTAATTTCAGAGCTTCTGTGGCTGTGTTCAGACTGCAGGCATAATCTGATTCCAATCGGATTCCTCCTCAAATTTGATTTTTAAATGGCAAATGGCACTTCATTTATATAGCGCTTTTCCACCTTTTAGGCCCTCAAAGCGCTTACATTTCTGACTACCCATTCACCTACTGATGACACAGCATCAGGAGCAATTGGGGGTTCAGTATCTTGCTCAAGGATACTTCGACGTAGTCACAATGGCCTGGGATCGAACCCACAACCTCTGGGTTGGGAGACAACCACCATCCCACTGAGCCACACCGCCCCATTTTTAGGGCTGACTATCCAGACTGTTTTTAGCAGGTGTCCAAATTTGGACCTGTTCAGACGGAGCCACATTATTGACCCACCTGACAGGTTGCTGTGGCAATGACGTGGAACATTAGCGGCGGAATAGCAGCTATTAGGCGTTTTTCCACCAACAAGCCCAGAAACTTTGAGTTCAATTGAGTTCCCCCAAATTTGACCAATCAGCCGTGGCCATTGCAGCCCACCCCCTCAAAGTTCCTACCTGGTTCAGCAAGACCCTGCTTCTGAGATAGTACTTGGATGACCCCTGGGGAATTTAATTGTTGGTGGAAAAACATGAGAACTGAATTTTCCAAGGTAAACTGAAAAGTTCTCCAAAAGTTCCAGCGGTGGAAAAACGCCCAATATCGACACTTACTAGCCTGAATTTTACTTAGTATCAGCTTTTGAAAATTAATTAAAGGTATCGAACAACACTGGAGGATGGGTGGATACATCTAATTCCCACACACCTGGAACAAGTAAACTCAAACAAAACGTGTTTTTTTTGTTGTTGTTTTTTTGCCTGTGATGTTTATTTCAGTCTTTGACTAACACTTCCAATTCCGTCACTTCAAACTTTGTTCCTCATTTGTGGTGCTCTCCCAAAATTTCCACGTTGAAAGCCTTCAGAAGTGCAGAGTCCTCTTTTAATTACAGTCTACCCCACTTTTGCATGTTGCCAATTGTTCCACAATCTTAGAGGATCACGCGCAACACGGCGACTAACAAAGCAGTGCCTGTACTCTGTTACAGTGAGCAAACAATTTAGTGTCCTTTATTTGGGATCTTAATAAATTGGGCCCAGGGACTTAAAACCTCTCCTTTCTTATGAATGCATTTGACTAAATTTACCTTGATCACATATCTCATTCACCCTGCCAGACTAGTACAGTTGTACAATGCAGCTAATACTTGAACAAGTCTATCCTTTCTTCTCAGTTTTCGAATAGCTGAAGGTTGCTATTGAACAATTTAGAAAAAAACAACTAACAACAATGGTATAAGCCTTGGCAGAGCAAAGCACACTTGTAAAAACAACTTAAATAATGTGTAGGCAACTCAAGCATCTTTAGCATGCTCAAAATCATCTGAAATGAAACATTTAGTCCAAACTATGCAGTTGATACAATACCTTCACTTTATGTTTTTTTTCCCCCTTCTATTTAGCAGTCTTAAAGATGTTTAAAAATTGCCAGGCTTGCCTTTTTCTCCTAGTTGTTGGCCACTAGTATTATCTTGTGTGTGTTTTATCCATGTTAGACTGTGAGCCCAAAAGTTGTGTGTCTTGAAGCCACCGGGACTCAGCCAAACCCAACATAGCCTGTTGTAGATACTTATGAAAAACTGTGACAAGACTCAATTAGACTTGAATATGGAGAGAGAGGGGAAAACAAAAAAAAACAAAAAAAACAACAACAACAACCCAGAATCCCACTCAGTTTTGGGCAATAGGGGCTACAGTACTGCGACCACTGGTACGTAATGTAATGTATGCATTAACTAGAATCCAAGCCTTCATATACTGTAGGGTTCTATGGCAGGCACTACAAGAAATTTGGGCTGGGGGGCATTCACAAAAAAGGGTCAAGCCCTGGGGTGTTGGCTGTTGGATGCGTTGCTCAAGGGTTGGCCGGCAGTGCTCAAGAAACTCAAGCTGCATGTCCTAATTTGTGTCTTATTATTTGTGGCCGATATTTTTTTCTTTTCGTGTCTGTGGCTTCTCTTGAATGAGGCTCATTGTTCCCATATAATGATTGTATGAGTTAATGTGGAAAAAACTAAATGCCTATGTCCGACATTTCCTGTTGTGTAACCGCAATTAATTAAAAAGATGTTATAAATTCCAAGCTTCAAAGGTCATAGATCAGATACTGGAATGCGGTTCTGATTGTTCAGCCCAGATAGTTGTATACAGTAAGTCATTGTGATTTCACATCAGAAGCAGACTCATCTTTATTAGCCAAGTATGTAAAAACACACAAGAAAGTTGTATCTGGTAGTATGAGCTACACTAGTTTTGCAGAAACAGGCAACTATATCAAACAAAGCATGACACAAAAGTACAGTGGGTTTTGACCTAATGTATGGGTACTATTAGTGCTGTAGTATTGACGAATAACAGCTGTGCAAATCACTTGGGTGAGTCATCAAGCAAAGATCAAGTGACCAGTAGCGCAGTAATTAGAATACAACTTTGAATGTGCAATGATACAGAAATTCCTTGAGCACTTTAAAGTGTCTAGTGCTGTGGAATACTTATCAATGACATTTATACAAATATTTGAATGAGTTTTATAAACATGTCGATCTTAAGATTCAATACTGTCACATGGGTGTGTGCAAAATTGGCAAACATTTACAAGGTGTCACTATGGAATTTTGAGTCAATTGTTTAGGAAGTTCATGGCAAGAGGGAAGACGCTATTGGAATGTCTGCTGGTTTTAGTGTGCATCGTTCAATACCAACTATTGAACCTGAAGGAAGGAGCTGAAAAGACACAGTGACCCGGATGCGGAGGGTCTGAAAGGATTTTGCCTGCGTAACTCGCTCCATATGCACCACAATCTAAAAAGTGTCAACAAGACGTTTGAGTTGTGTCCTTAAAGAGGACGTCAATATAGTCATTTGTTATATGTGACCTCACTAGTCTAAACATGACAGTCTGATTAATGTTACATTTATGGAATTTTAGTTATGCAGCTGTGCCCTGCGATTGGTTGGCGACCAGTTCAGGGTGTGCCCCGCCTACTGCCCATAGCCAGCTGAGATAGGCTCCAGCACCCCCCGTGACCCTTGTGAGGAGTAAGCAGTTCAGAAAATGGATGGATGGATGAGTTATGCAGCAAAATCCAGCCATTTTTATCCATCTCAGGGAATGTCCATTTTGCCATTTGCTGGCGATGACATCACAGTTGCTCAGGGCACAGGGCATGACCAATCACAGCTCACCTGTTTCCTGAAGCTGAGCTCTGATTGGTTGTTACTAGTGTTGTTCCGATACCGATACTGGTATCGGCAGAGGTGCCGATACTGCATTAAAAGAGTGGTATCGGTATCGGTGAGTACTCAGAAGTAACATGCCGATACCATTAATTCCAACGCTAATATAGGATTTCGGATGCAGCATCTTGTGTCTTGCTTGCGCACGACATTCACTGATATGTGACATGTTCACTGCATGCCGATCTAAGATATCCTATTGGCCCTTGAATGCTCTGAACCAATAGCAGGACAGCTTTTTCATGTTGAGGGAAAAAAAAACTTAGGTATCGGTATGGTATCGGCCGATACTGCAAAGCTGGGTATCGGTATCGGGGGCCAAAAAACGGTATCGGAACAACACTAGTTGTTACCTGAGACCTGATCATCTGTGATGTCATTTTCACTCGACAGCAAGTGGCAAGATGGCCGTCTCCTAGATTGATAAAAACTGGATTTTGCTGCTTAACTCGTATTCAATATTCACCAGAACACTGCATTTAGTCTGGTGGGGCTGCAGAACATATTACTGTCAAGATTTTTTGGGGGGTTGACTTCCTCTTTAATGTTCTGTAAAGTTGGTAGGACCTTTCCATTTTTGAAACTAGCCCTTCCTATTTGAGTTCAAGCTCAGTTTCCTTCCCCTTTTTTTCTCCGCTTGCATGTAAGACTTTTTTTTTTTCTGCAGTTGCCCATTCTCTCATGGATGAAATGAATATCCTGTGCCGCATGGATGGATACCTGCTCACGTTCAACTCAGTCTGACAGCTTCTAATGGCCTGGTCACTGGACTAAATGAAATATTGGGATACGGTGAAAGCTTCCCCTCCTAAATCCCTCATGAATCACGGATCTGGATTTTTTTCCTCCCCCCAGTTTTGTGACTAAGTCCGTGTTACTTTCATGTTGTCATCGTGTTGGTGATGCAGACTCTACACGTCATTTTTACAGTAGGGTGGCTTTAATGCCCCAAACAACATATTGACTGTGGTTTGAAGTCAGAGGCGATTTGTGACTTGATTGCTCATGATGAATTACCTGAGGGCTGGTTTGTGGAAGTGTTCAGAGAGGAGCTAAACACAGGCAACGGAGCAGATCATTGGAGCCATCGGCCAAAAGCACGTGGTCCATTTAAATGTGAGAACCTCAATGTGGAGTCGAAAGGTTTTGTGTGTTATTCACCCCAGTTTCCAGGTCTCACTTCCTGCCCTTCTCTCCTTTGCTCTTTTCAGTGAGAGCTCTGGAGGGCCGCGTTTAGCTCTGCTGACATGAACAATGGTACCATTGCCTCAGTCTCGCTAGAAGGAGCCGCCCGACAATTCACACTGATTGTTCCCAAATTGCCCGGCTGGGAGAATCACCTCTTCTGTTTGAAGCTTTAAAGTGCCTCGGTTTCCACTGGGGCAAGCTTCTCCAATTCGCACAGATTTTTCATTTTTCAATCCACCCCTCCCTTTTGTTTTTAAGGCTGAGAGATTGGAAATGCGGCGGGAGAATATTGGTTGTGCTGCTCAAGAAAAATAGAACAGCAGAGAGGAGCGGTGCCGAGTCTTTATTCTGAGGCGGAATTCATCACACTCCTCTGCAATCTGCCGAGAGAAAATAAATTTTGATATCTTGATGTGTTTATGTCCTACCAAAATATTGTTTGAACTGCCCGCACCACCTCCACCCCCAGCTTTCCATCACACCATATGTTTGTCACATTTGTGACATTCACAGCTTAGAACTGGGACTGTTTGTATTATACTGTAGTCATAGTAATAGTAGAGATATCGCTAGTGCTTTAGATACATAAAACAAACAACAGATTATTTTAAATTATCTATATATCCAATTATAGTGTTTTTCCTTAAAATTACAATTTTCTATTCTTCTAATTTCTACTTCTTGATCACAAAATAGAGTATCAATACCTGGTATCAGTACTTACGCCTCCCTAATTCTTGGCTCTCAATCCTCATCACCCATTCCCTCAATTAACCCCATCAAAGCTACTTAACTATCAACTAAGATCAATTACAGATCTAAAACAATATTATTAAATTTACTGTCACTCACAAACACCTACATGGGGTTACAGTATTCATATTGACTTGATTCATCGATACTGACTTGACTAACATGACTCTGTACACTTATATTTTAAATTCAAATGTTACCTTTAAGATAACAGCTTCAAATCAGAAGCATGTTGATAGTATTCTGGTTTGTCATAAGGACAATAGAAACACTGGTACGAGCGGACCATCACCATGGCAACCCTCAATTGGCAACCAACTGTACATGAGTAGTCAGCATGTAAATTAATTGTCTTGGCTTGTTGTTGCTAACAAACGATAATTCAGGAGCAAAAAATAGTACCCACTCTCAACAATGTTGAATTTTATCCACCTTACTTTCACATTAGACACTGTAAATATATTTAATCATACACATTTTCAAATCTATGTGATTAACATAGTGTTTGAATTTGCATGGTTCTGTTTAGCATCATCCGAACTATAAATGAGACCTTGCTACCATTGCCTAACAGTGACAATTAAAAACAGTGCACTTTTAACTCATTTATTCCCAATAACGTATAAATACGTTGTTGTTTTTTAATGTTCTAAGTGTCCCAAAGACGTATTTATACATTTTGTTTTGTTTTGTTTTTTTATGCTAGAGCATACAGAAGGCTTTGATGCAGCCTCTCAACTGCAAAGAACGGTTGCAGAAATAGTAGTTATTACACAAACGGCCAGCAGGTGGCAGCAGAGCAAAGGAGATCAACCAGGGTCATGTAGAAAAAAAGCTCAATTACTTACAATTTTAAATAGATTTGTGAAAACTGATGAAACTTAGCTCTCTTCTAATGCTAATTGCTACAAAACGGAAACGGATAGAAACATACTTTTTTTCCTGATGAAAGAAGAGACTTTAATCTTTCTTTTGATAGGTTCCATGCTTTTATAGCAATTGAACACAGTATTCTGTGGGCCTTGCAAAATCAGTCAAAATCCAGTAAAATAGCCGGGAGCGAACGGGATTGCTTCTGTCAAAATGGCTGGGAGTGAATTGGAGGCTATAAAATAATCTTGGTGTCTGTTCAGATATTTAATTTAAAAAAAATAAAATAATGCAGTAACGCTTTATTATGAACGACAATTAAATTCACAGATCATCCAAACGTAAATGTTGGTACTAAAAAAAACAACAACAACAACAACAAAACAAAGCTGACATATGACATACGTGCACATGCATGTCTCTTGTTTGACCTTTGGCCTGCCTTTGAACCCGTTATCTCTGACAATAAAGAGGTATGGGCAATCTTCTCAGATGGGCTTATCACCTGCTGCACTATAGCTGTCACCTCGTCTCAAACTTGTCCATCCGTGGTACTCACATTGACCTCTGCCCTGCGAACAAAACCCGGACCTATTTGGAGCATGCCGCTGTGCTAATCCCACCTCCACTATGCATTGATGGATTGCATCTTTCAGATAGTGTAGGAGATCCTCCATGATTGAGAGAAAAACAATCGATTGGAAAAATCTATATGAGCTGCTTTAATGAGAGATCACGTGACGAAGAAATTGTGTTAGTCATGATTTATTATTTCAGCACATTTCTGAGTCCCAAGATGCTCCATTCCATGGTCCCTGCCCCTCACCACATACACAATGAATGAGTTTGATGATAGAAATGCAGTTGGAAAAGGGCTGACATAATCATGTGGTAGTGTGTTCGTCTCCCAACCTGAAGGTTGTGGGTTTGATCCTCAGGCGTTGTGATTTTGTTGAAGCAGGGCGGGACTGGCACAAATAATTGGCATTTGACTTAGGTCTGCCAGCCCAGCCCAATTCCTGACCACCCTTGGCTAACACATAGCTCTACCACTGATGTTTATTGGTTCAGTTTGCTCTCTATATTGTAAATGGATTAATTGGCTGATCCATCTAAATTGTGGGCCAGTCTCGTGGGGTAAAATGGAGCAAAAATGATAATTGAATAGCACCACATTGGCCCTAAAAGACATCGGCCCACCGGGCATCTGCCCTTTATGCCAGATGGCCAGTCCAGCCCTGTGTTGAAGTGTCTTTGAGCAAGATCTTGAATTTCCTGTTGCTCCTAATTTTCAAACATACTGCAAACAGATTTTCTAGATTTATTTATTTATTTATAGATTTATTTAACAGGATAAAAGGTTCAGATAATGGATGGACGAATGGATAACCTCCTTGGTCGAGGACTACTTAAGTCGTCAGTGCAGTTGGGCATGCATTAGGAAATTACTAACCAGTGCTATTACTCATCGTTTCATTCTGTCAGTATTTTCTACCTGCTTTAAGTGTGGGTGTAGCTCATCCTGTAGTCTCTTGCATTCAAAATGTAGCCATTGTCAGTGACGAAAAGCTGCTTGTTGGGGCTGTGTCCTAATGTGGCTATTGGATTTCCTGTCTGTATTGATCAGCAAAGAAAAGCTGCAGATGTGCTTGTTTTGCTTCCCTTATTACTCCCTGCATGTACAATATGTGCCAAGGCCGTTTTGCAATAATTGCATTCTAACCCTTTTCTTAGTGGCTCTTTTTTTTTTTTTTTTTCACTACACATGATTGGTGCCCAATTTTCTTGTTTTCATAGGCAACTTGATATTTCTTCTGTTCTGTCAAAAAAAATAATGAGAAGCTAAAATGAAACCAGCTGGATTATAAACACACACACACACACACATGTGTGAGATAACACTTAAGACTGAGAGTTGTGATTAAATGGTTTGAATACGTCCCCATAAAAGTACACTTGTGATTTTCCATTTTAATGGTAGTGTTCAGTCAGGTTCTCACATAAGAGCCTACTTAGAGTAAATAGATCACCTAAATATGGGTGATGGGACTAGTGATATGTAGGCTTCTTCTATTGGTAAGTGAAAGAATTACTGTATTAAATATTCTAACAGTTCACGTTACAGTGGATTGAAATTTATTTTATTTAAATTCAGTCCAGTATATTTGTTCAGTAACTTTTAAGTACAATACATTTGGATGTGATATTTAATAACTGTTGGTTTTCAAATATTTATTTGTGCATTATATTTTAATTGCAGCATTATTGAAGTTTAGTTTCCTGATACTGTATATAAGCGTTATGTTTCTGCTCACACTGTCAATTTGTTTACAGTGACTTACAATAATATTGTATATTGTCAACTTCTTAGAATAATAGCCTAAGTCATATTTTGACAAATATATTAAAAAAATTTTTTATTATTTTACTACATCCTTAGTTATTAAACAGATTATTATACCCCTGTGATGAAATTGTTAATAAATATTGTATTTGGTTCAGATTTTTTTTTCTTTCATATTTTCTGAAGGAAAAAAAAATAAGACTAATTATTTTCAAAAGTTGACAATATGCTTTATAGGGATAAAACTTATGTTTTTTGATTAGCCCTCTGGCTTCCGAATACCTACAGTCTTGTATTTCCATGTTGGTCATTGTAGTGAGACAATGGGGAGATACGATTGTTTTTGTTCTTGGTTTAAAAAGTGACAAGGGACAAGTGTTAACCCTTTAGAAGAACAAGAGGCAGGGCACGCTCTATGAGAATAAAAAGAGATTCAATGTAATAAAAACTTGCATGCAGAGAGGCACTTCAAATACGGTACATAGATTTGAGAACCACTGATAAGTGAATTTGTCCGTGCTGCCTTTCTGTTTGAAGGTATTTTCTGATGAATACTGCACTTGGTTATTTTCCCATCTTCAGGCTCTAATAAGTCCAGGGATCTTGTCAATGCTCAAAAGAGTGGCCATTCTTAAACCAATCTAACGGAGCATGATTTACGATGTAGGACTTGCTGCAGTGCTAACTCCTTTCTTCCAGACCCACCTCTGCGGCCCAAATACCCAAAACTTCCTGACTGTGGAACGTGTTACCACTGTTTCACTGTAGTCACTGAATCTAATCTGCTTGATTAATCATGAGCCAGAAACTTGTATCAGTAATTTGTACAGTAGTCTGTAGTTTGATCTTTTCCCATAACAACATAATAAAAGAAGCAACCTAGAAAGGATCAGTTGTTCACATGGAATGTGGTGAGGATCACAACTTTGTGCACAACTGCATCAACAGATAGTCCATACAAAATAATGTTTCTCAACTTACAGTTGCAAGGAATTTCGATATTTTATCTTCGACGGTCCTTAATATCATCAAAAGATTCAGAGAATCTGAAGCAATCTCTGCTGAGTGACCGTGACTTTCGATCCCTCAGGCAGCGTTGCATTAAAAAATGGTATCATTGTGTAAAAGAATTGCCACTTAGGGTCAGGAACATTTCAGAAAACCATTGTGCAATATAACACAGTTTGACTCTACATCTACAAATGCAAGTTAAAACTCTACCAGTGTTTGGAGTAACTTATGCTGCCATCCAAGCAACGTCTTTCTTGGTGATGTCCTTGTTTTCTTTCAGCAAGTCAAATGTCAATGTTTGCACGTGTTACAACAACATGACTTCATATTCATAGAATGTGAGTACTGGACTGGCTTGCCAACAGTCCAGACCTGTCGCCCATTGAAAATGTGTGGCAAAATACTTATGACACCAGAGACCTCAGACTGGTGAGCAACTTAATTAAGTTGTATGTAAAACAATAATGGGAAAGAATTCCACCGCACCTGCAAAGCTTCAACAATTAGTTCCCAAACTCTTATTGAGTGTTGTTAAAACAAAAGGTGGTGTAACGTAACAGCTTTTTTGGATCATGTTACGGGCATCAAATACAAAATAAATGAATACTAACAATATAAAGTTCATCAGTTTGAACATTAAATAGCTTGTCTGTAGTTTTTTCGATTTGAATATAGGGTGAAAAAGATTCGAAAATCATTGCATCCTGTTTTATTTATGTTTTATACAATGTCCCAACTTAGGGGTTTGTATTGTTTGATTTTATACCATTGCAAAATAGACAATAACAAAAAAGTTGTCAGATTGATTGATTTTTTTATTTATTTATGTCCCTGACAGTGTCAACAAAAATAAAGTAGTTTGCGGAGAGTAGAGGCACGAGCCAAGGAGGAAGCCATAAACGTGTCTTGTTTTCCTTGATTTGTTTGGCTTTTACTCCATTCCTAGAGAAATATGGAACAGTTTCAAACTCAAATGCAAACCTTTATCCAGGCATACAGTAGCAGTAGTTATACCTATTTTTGTTTCTTTTGTTTGTTTTTGTTTGTGGTGTTTGCTGTTTAATATTTAGATTTACACCCATGACTCTAAACATGTATTTGTGTGTTTGCACTAGCGCCACCCGATGTAACTAATACCAATTTAAGATGATGGATGTTTCTCCAAAAAAAGAACATGGTTTTTTTGGTGCTAGTACTTTGTAAATAAACTCGACTTTGGAGACACCAACCTTTTGACTAAATACACATTATCAAGCAGGAAACTTGAACCCACGGTAAAGTGCAACTCTGACTCTAAAAGCTTTTGAGGGGATATCAGTGCAAGTTATGTTCTTGTAGAGAAATGGCACAGAAGAGAAAAGTCACGACCTTTGACCACGGAATGCGGAGGGAATGGATGAATTTGGTCACTCCGGAGTTGAGTTGCTAATTCTGTTGTGGTAGACAGGTAGGACGCATACTAAGAATATAGACACGTGTGAGTGATGATGATTAATGGATGTATTTTTTTTTTTGTGGGAATATAAAAACTAACACTACTTGGTACATGGCAGTAGAGTGGTTAGCACTGCTGGATCACAGCGACAAGGTTCTTGGTTTGATTCCAGCATGGACTGTATATGTCTTGTAGCCTTTCTACGTCGATGTAATATGTTTCCGCATGCCTGTTTTATCCTATTTGGAGAACACAAACTCCAATGGGATATTTAAGGCATCCACCGCTTATGTGGCTGATCACTGAACAAGGATTTGAATATTACGTCTGTCTTTTTTTTTTTTGCCATTTTTTTTTTTTTTACTTAAAACACCTCATATAGGGTAGACCTGTGCTAGTTGTATCACTTTTGATACTTTTATATATTGCTTGGAATCAATACATCATATATAAACAAAACGTATACCAGAGGAAAGATCAAAGTCTTGGGTATATTTTTTGTATTCATGTCGTTTACATATTTTGTATCACTGTAGAGTTATAAGGCATCAAATAGAAGGAGTGAACATGTGACATGTTGCCCTACCAGTGGGTAAGTTGTCACATTGGATTACGCAACTAATAAAACAAAGACAAAATTATCCTTGTTCTCCTGATTTTTAGTTTTTTGTTTGGTTGCTTTTCCAGACAGAAAAAATGTTTATCATTTATCTTGAAAATTTAGTCATTGAGCAAACGTTAACATAAATTATTATGAAACACATTAAAATCCTTAGGAACTGCAGTCATAGCTCTCAGCCTCAAATGCCTGATTTGCCATTTTGGTGCCCTAAGCATAAATGTTTTGTGGTGCCCCCCCCCCCCCCCAACACTCCGTGCCCACACTCCATCACCCCTCCCCTGGTAGAAATGAACAATATCTGAGTATTTGTCAGTTTTGCTTTATTAAACAAAATAACTTGTAAGTAGGGCTGGGTTTGAAATATCGATATATCGCTATCATATCGATACACCTTTTCATATCCCAATATCGATACATAAAACCATGTATCAATATATCGACCCCCCCATTTTTGTCAATTTATTTACACAGCCTGTGCTGTGGTTGTAATTTATTTAAATTATTATTTATTGTTTTTATAAGGCCATGTTAAATGAAACAGATTAATGTAACTGCAATGGATTCAATTCCTAATGTAAATATTCATATTCTTAATAATGCATTAAATTAGAGCAAGAAATTTCTACTCTTTGCAGCATTGGTACTTTTGACTGTCTAAAATATGTGCTGCATGAATTTCTCAACTGAATCGAAAATCGTTGTGAATCATGAATTGAATCGGGCCCTTGTGAATTGAATTAAATCGATTCTGGAAATCTGAATCGATACCCAACCCTACTTCTAAGTGTCAATATTGAAGTTTTAAAAATGTTCACAAAAATAAGTGATAAATAATAAGTCTTTCTAAAACTAACAATGACACCAAATACTCAAATAAATAAAGCTAAATGAATTAAAATAAAACTCAATGCCACTACTATTAACAAATAAACATCTGGAAATAAACAAAGT